>NC_056732.1:1457515322-1457745322 GCF_019279795.1 Protopterus annectens
AGGTACTACAAGTTCATTTATTAGCATTATTTTGAAAAGCCCAAAAAAAAATAAATTCAGATACAAGTACTGGCATAAGTTTCTGGCATATGTGCACGAGTGTATTTTAGCGCTTATTTGCAAAACCCTTCGCTGGTATGTGTTAATATGACAGATGGATTTCAAAAACCCCTACCACTTGTGTTTGATCAGAATATTGCAGAGTTGGAGAGTATTTGAGCAAGAGTACAACAGTTTTATACAAGCAGCTTATGCAGATAGAGATGCATGCATCAGGGCATTCATTTTGCTAAACCTAGTTGGGTCAGAGGGCATAGAAAGAGAGCATTTATTTGTATATGCACCTGTAGTATATGAAGGAGAAGGTGAAAATCGTCATACTGTTGTACAGGCTGAATCAAGGGAGGATCCCGAGTGTTTGAAGCACAAGTTCAGAGAAATGTGTAACCTTCAAACAAGTATTACATTAGAGAGGCATTTGTTTTACACGAGAGATAAGAAACCAGGGGGAACATTTGCAGCTTATATAACTGACCTGAGAAACAGAGCTAACATGTGTCAGTTTGGTGACTTAAAAGATGAGCTGATAAAGGACAGGCTTGTGTGTGGTATTAACAGTGTTGCTTTGTGATAGTCATCTAATGTTGAGCAAAGCCACTGAGATTTGTCATATCCATGAGGTGACTGAAAAACACATGAGCATGCTTACAAGTGACAATAGAATGAGTTCAGTTGGCTCCAGAGCAAATATAGATAGATTCAACATGCAGCAAACAAAAGCAGGCCCAAGCAAGTGGCAGCTATGAGATTTCCAGGGAAGACACGTAGCTTTCTAGTAAGTTCTAAGAAAGGAGCACAATCCAGCTCAATGCAGTACAAGCATGAATCAGCAAAACCCAAGTCCAGCTTTACTGTTATCTGTTGTAATTGTGGTGCAAGTCATGAGTCTAAAAGAGAGAAGTGATTAGCATGTGGTCAGCAATGCTACAAGTATAAAAATGGAACCACTTTCAAAAGTTTTGTAAATCAAGTAAGCCTTACACACATGTAAAGAAAGGTCACACAAAGAAGCAAGTTGATCAAGTAGAGCCAAAGCAGACAGCTTTCTATGTAGATGGTGTATCAGTGATTGATGAAAGAACTAATGCAGTGAATTTATTAACAGAGATGTGTTTTGTACCGTCTGGATTAATGGAAAATCCACAGACCTCGAAGAAGACACTGGTTCAAAGTGTAGTGTTATATGGCAGACACATTTGCTAAAGTGAGAACTAATGAACAATTCAATCTAGCCAGTGGTGAGAGGCTTGTTGCTTACGGAGTTGAAGAAATTCAAACCAAAGGTTCAGTGATGCTTTTATGTTATTTGGCCGAGAACTGTTACAACTTGTTGTTCTATGTAGTCCGAAGAACAGTGCAATCTTTATTGGGTCTCAAAGATAGTTTAAGAATGAATCTACTTTCTTTTGCTAAAGAAGTTCATCATAAGTGCATTTCCGAGTTTTAATTTTTCCGAAACCATTTTCTCAGAGTATACTGATGTTTTCGATGAAAAGTTAGGCAAACTTCCAGTTGTGTATTCCATGAGGTTAGATCCAGAGGTCACTCCTGTAGTCAGACCAGCAAGAAGAGTTCCGATAGCTATGCAGGATAAAGTTAAAACTCAGTTGGATTAAAATGTGCAGCAAGGTGTGATTTGTCCAGTTACAGAACCAAGTGAATGGGTATCGTCTATTGCAGCAGCTCAGAAAAAAGGCTCAGATGAATTCAGAATATGTATTGACCCAAGAGATCTGAACAAAGCATTAAAGAGACCACATCATCCAATGTGCACAGTTGAAGGGGTCGCAGCCTTAATACCGAATGCCACTGTTTTCTCTGTCTTGGATGCAAAGTGTTCATTTTGGCAAGTGATGCTTGATCACAAATCCTCATTTCTAACTACTTTTGGTATTCTGTTTGACTGATACTGATTTTTAAGAATGCCATTTGGAATAAATTCTGCAAGTGAAGTCTTTCAGCATGCAATGGAGCTTTTTTTCAGGTAATCCTCGTGCCATAATAGTAGATGATTTATTGGTTGTAGGCAATGGTGAATCAGAGCATGATAGAAACCTTAGGAAAGTTCTAGACAGAGCATGTGAAGTAAACTTGAAGCTCAATCCCCAGAAGTGCAAATTCAGACTTCCAGAAGTCACAGACGTAGGACGTTGGTTCACAAATACAGGCTTGAGACCAGACCCGACCAAGCAAACAGCTATTCTTGAGATGTCAGCACCAGATAATGTACAAACTCTACGTTTTCTAGGCATGGTCAACTATTTAAGCAAGTTAATACTAGACTTCAGTAAGCTGACAGCACCTTTAAGAGCGCTAACATGCAAAAATGTTGTATGGTCATGGTTGGGACAACACCAGAAGGCATTTGAAGATCTTAAGCAGAAATTTGCCACCCCACCTACATTAAGATACTATGATATAAATAAACCAGCTACTCTTTTCTGTGATGCTTCAAAATTAAGCAGAAGGGGAGTACAGTGTAAGCAAATGGTTCTACTAACAAATAGGAACCGATGTAGCACAAACAATAGTAGAACCAAACCACGGCCAACAAGTAGATAAAAAAATTCTTTAATGGTGAGTGCTTTCACAGGAGGTTTTGCCACTTCATCAGACAATTCAAACATTACATGAATGAGTATTTAAAACCAGAATAACCAATAAAAACACTAGCACAATTATACGTGCTAATTTTAAAGTCATTATACTTTTAAAGCTACAAGAAGTTAAATATATACATTTTATCTGGTTAAGCCCCTTGCCTGCAAGACGGGCTTTATAGAGATCTTATCATTAAGACTTTTACCCATAGTGGCTCTCATCCTAATTATCCACTCAAGTTCCACTGTTTCTGTTTTGTTTTTAATGTACCCCCCTACCCTCATTATGCAATATTTTCTCTATTACCATGAATTTAAACTTGTGTGTGGCATCATTTGACATTTGACTACTCCAGCGAGATTGCAAAGAATGATGCTTAAATTGCAAAAGTACAATTTCAAAATGGTCTACACGAAAGGCAAATTGCTTTATTTGGCTGATACCTTATCTAGCTCGCCCAGAAATATGACAGAACAGCTTGAAGCAGAGAATTTTGACTTTGATGTGATGGCAGTGTGTAATTTGTCTACCACTAGGCTTGATGAGTTGAGAGAACACAGTCAGATTGATCCAATTTTGCAGAAGCTCACTCACTACATTAATGTTGGATGGCTGTCAAAGCAATCTAGTGTACCACCTGAAGTGCAAATCTAATTTCCCTACAGAGATGAATTGTTGATGGAAGATGGCATTATTTTCAAAGGTCCTAAAATTGTTGTTCCTGCTTCCTTACAACAAGAATATATCCATATTTTGCATCATGGTCACCCAGGTTCTGCATCCACTAAGAGAAGAGCAAGAGAATTAGTATTTTGGCCTTCATTACCAATAGACATTGATAAAGTACTTTCATCTTGTTCAGTATACAATAGTACTAGATCACATTTGCAAAGAGAACCACTTTGGCTAAGTCCAGTTCCTGAACTACCATGGTCAACAGTTGCAGCTGATATCTTGGAGTGGAACAATCAACACTACATAGTTTTGGTAGACTTATTCGAATTGGTTTTAGATTGATCTACTACTTAACTGAACATCCATTGCTATTATTACTAAGCTGAAATGTCATTTCTCGGTTCATGGTAGTCCACACAAACTTCTTTCTGACAATGGTACGCAATGAACTAGCCAGTTGAAATTTGCAAAAGACTGAGACTTTGTACATGTCACTAGTAGTCCTGAATATCCTTAGTCAAAAGGTCTAGCTGAACGTGTAGTACAGAGTGCAAAGCAGTTACTTGAAAGGTCAAAACATGACAATGCCGATGTGTTTTTAAATTTGCTTAATCTCAGAAATATACGTTGTGACGATATTCTTGGCTCACCTGCTCAGAGACTGCTTTCCAGACAAACTAGAGCTATGCTACCATTACTTCCAGTTTATTGAAGCCTAAACCTAAGAACAGTAAACCCATCAAGGCTCAATTGGTTAAAAAGCGTAATATCCAGAAATCTAGTTACGACAGATCGAGAAGATTATTTCGTCTGTTGAGGGAAGGAGAGACAGTATGAATCCAAATCCAGACAATGAAAGGTTTTGATGGAACTGGACAGATTACAGGCATCTGTGCCAAGTCAAGATCCTACTTGGTAGATTCAAAAGGTGTAGAATATAGGAGGAACCGGAAGCATCTTCTTCCTGTATCAGAATCATCCTCACCATCACAACATTGTTTCTGTGATGCAACTTCAAATCGAAGAGTGAATCAGACACTGTTTCCATACCAAAATGTGTTCAAAATTCTGGTTCCAGACATTCCACAGGTCAAACATTTTGTAGAGACAGTTCCAGATGCTAAATTGAATTCTCAGTTTTATGTCACATGATATGGGCAACTGTCAAAGCCAAGAATGAAATATGCAGCAAAGTGGACTTGATTGTGTATATATATATATATATATATATATATATATATATATATATATATATATATATATATTTACACACACACACACACACACACACACACACACACACACACACACACACACACGCACACGTGTGTGTACTTAGCACTGTATAATGCACGAACGAGAATTACCTGTGATTTCTGAATGCTAAATAGACTTATAGTGTCATAAGATCTAATTCTCAAAGAGGGAGAATTTAGATCAGATTGCAAGTGAAGTGTGCTGTATCTTTAAGAAGCATGTCAAGGCTGTACGAGCACACATAAATTCCACACATGTGCACTCCCTAGTGCTATTTTGTAAGAGCAGCCACAGTGAGAGGATGCGTGATCGCAGTTGTTAGCTTGTATATAAATTACTTAAGTTAAAGTCAGAAAACATTTATAGTAATGTGTTTGTACAGAATAAAGCTGCGTGAACAGAATCCACAAAGACTCTTCTATTGTGTCCAAAGTAGGAGAGTGACACCATGGTTGATAATTATATATTACTCCTAATGAGAATAACTGGGATTCATACCATAGTTAATTTGAGGGGACCCATGCATGGGATAAACCATTTAAGAGATACCTCTGTCCATTACTAGCACAGGGGGCAGTCCTGGGGTAAATTTTCTGTTTTCTACCCATATATCTAAGCTTTACTTGAATATGGACAAGGATGAAGTTTGTTTTTATGTGGATGGGGAATTTGTTCCACAGCAGCAGTATCCTCTGCGCGATATACCTGTCCATCCAAACCATTCTGTTAATGATGCAGAAGAGGTTTAGATCCCTAGACTGAAAATCTCTGATACCATTTGACTTGCTGATGTGCAGTAAATCCATCAGTAATAGGTCAGAGGATGCCTTGTATGCCAGACACAGGCCATCTCTTAGCAGTCTGTAAAGTGTTCCAGTTGTTGCATGTTTCTGGACAAATATATGTCAAAGGGGGCATTATATTCAGTGATTGACCTAATGAGGGCTAGGTAAAGGGGGCAATGACATCCATGGATCTGGACACAATCCCTTTGCTTATAAGCTGTGCAGTATAGAAGGACTTTCTTACAACATGTCCATGGATGATCCCAAATCCACATCAATTGGGTCAACTCTTAGGGCATATAGTCAATGTGGTAGTTCTTCGGGATAGAGAGCTTTCTAAATGATACAATAATGTATTTTTTTGGCATTTAGTTTCAGTGCATTATTTTGGCACCAGTTGTTTGTGACAAACCTTGCAGAAGTATAAGGTGGACTAACTCACACTACAACCAAATCAGCCTGCTGGATACTAGTTTTCCGAGGTGTACACAAATTGTGCCCATATGAAGATACAGGTAAAGCTTTGATCTACTAATATAAAAGTCCCATTAAATGTATGAGCTTTTTCTACATCTTAAACATTTTGATCTGCATATTAATAATATCCAGATGTTACATCAATCATCTCTGGAGCAGAGTGAATTAAGCAGGTCTGGGTACACCTGTTGCTCTTCCTTCTGATATGCTGGGAGAATAGAAGAGAGTCAGCAATTGTTAATTAAAATATACTGTTTCCATCTTTGAAATAATTAAGACTGTCTGAGATAGGCAGTTAGAAGGTGTGAAATGTAGATGGGAAGGCATTACCTTGACCCTTCACACTGTCTGTACCCAGTGCATGAAATGGGAGACTATTATTAGATTGTTCAACACAGGAGTTTGTGATATTATTATGATACTTTTGATAACTTCAGCCGCTCCTATTTCTACTATAGCTCTTTAAAGGCATTAACTTTTTGGCTAGGGGTGTTATATCAATGTTAGTGAAATGGACCGCCTAGGAGTGAAATTCTAGTGTTCTGATCTACTTAATTCCTAACTAAACATAGTGAATGGCTCTGCTCTTTATTCGATCAGAACTGAAGGCCCAAACATTAGTGTACAGTGTTTTAAGTCTTGTATGAGTTCATATTGCATATGCATATTAGTGACCTGTGCTTTACATTTTGCCTTCATTTAGCATTATGTAAAATGAGTACAATACCTTTCCCATCCAGTTTCTCAATTTACACTAGCTCCAGTCTCCCTTCAACCCTATCTAGTCCAGGGACTGCCCTGGTGGGGCACAAGTGCACTTCAGCTTTTGTCCACTAGGTGGCACTCTCTCACCACTAATCTTGAATTCAATTCTCTCACTACTGGTTTTCTCTTTAAGCTATAACTTTTCTTTTTCTCTTTCCGTCTTAAACTTTTATACCCACTGTAACTTACTAATTACATGTTCCCTGTACTCACCCTTCTGCAACTCCACACTCTACTGATTGGTTCTCGATCTTCTCCTGCTCTCCTTGGTTCTACCCGCTTCGTTCGCCCTTTGGGCTCACTCCGCTCCCCTACCAAATCTCATTCGCCCCCAGTACCTCTACCTTTATTCTCCCATAACCACACCCACTGCCATTCTAGACCAATCAGTCTCCACTTCTCTAGTAACACCCACTCCCTTTTCCCGCTCATATTAGCCTGATCCACCTCTCCTAGATCATCCCATCTATCCAATTAGGCTTCATTATTCTCCTCCACAACCACTCCCTACCACACCCACACTAATCCCTCACTAACTCTCCACTCCTTCCCCACCATTAAGGACATACTAGCTACTCTATATATAGACTCTATTGCGCCCACTAAAATTCTACAAAAATAGTACCCCTACGTAGCCTCATTCCATCATTCTCTCAAAACCCTCACACATCTTCTATCTACTACTACTACTTCTCAACCTTTCCTATCTTTATTACCTCACCCAGCCCATCAATTCATACCACTCACAATCCTTCCACGTAACCAACCATCTTACCTCCTCTCTCTCATATTCATGCACCCCAATCTCCCCCCACCTATACCCTATAAAAAACATCCTACTTTTTCCATATAAACTTATCACCTCTCATAAACATTCTACCCCAATAATAACTAGCAAACCCTTCAAAATCACAACTGAATCCAACCTATACTCCAAACTGTGCTATTACCTCCCTAATCCAATCACATATCTGATTAGCAGTCTACTATCAGGTGACATCCATCCCAACCCTGGCCCACCTAACTCAACCACTATAGACAAGTCCATATTACTTACTTCTTTAAATTCCCAAAGTATAGTCAATAAAATCCCAAACCTCCATGCCTGGCTAACTCATAATAAACCCGACATCCTATCCATCTCAGAAACATGGCTAAAACCCCATATAAAAGACTCTGAAATTATACCACCAAACTACTCTATCATTAGAAAAGACAGATCCCACAAAAAAGGGGGAGGAGTAGCTCTCCTATACTCATCCTCCTTGTCAGTTACTCCCTACAACAAGCCTATCCCACTCTTTAATAACGCCAAACTACTCCTAGCACTCCTTCAAATTAACAAACATAAACACATATGTATAGCTTCCCTCTACATCCCCCCAGGGGATAATATTTCTACACTTTAAGACATCCTCTCCTGGCTCTCCACCAACATTAGCAACGAAACAATAATCTTAGGAGACATGAATATTAATTGGGCCTCCATTCAATCGCCTACAAACCCACTTAACATCAACCTTTACAATTTTTCACAGCTAATCAACTCTATAACACGCCCCTCAAAAAACCTCTCCAGTGGCAGTATTCTGGACTGGATTCTAGTCTCTCATCCTCAATATTTCTCTGACAGTGGTACTCTTTCTGATCCTCTTAGTGACCATCTTCCCATCTTTACACATCAACTCCCTTTATCCTTTCATCGTTCCCATAACTATATTACCATCCGTAACCAAAAAAACTTTAACCCAACAACCTTCTCTAACTCTTTAAAAGCAATAAACTGGAACTGTCTAAAAACATTATCTCTGGATAACGCAGTTGCTCACTTCAACTCCACATTCTTAAAAGTTCTAGACTACCATGCTCCCTTAAGGACAAAGAGAATAAAAACTAAAACAGCCACTTGGCTTACCAAAAACACACTAGCAATCATGCGGCACAGAGACAAAGTCTGGGCTCACTACCTGAAAAATAGGCCCCCCCTCACCCTTCATGAATACAAAATACTTCGAAATAAAGTAAAAAAGCTCATAATTTCTGACCGACACCATACTACAAAACAACAACAAAAAACCCCTCAGAAATTCTGTAAAGGTATCTCCACTCTCCTTAATCCCAGCAAACCAGACACCCCCTCCCCCGACCCTAATGCTCATGACACAGACCTAGCTACCCAATTTAACTCTTTTTTATTGACTCTATTTCTAAACTTACCTCATCATTCTCGAATACCACCACACTCTCCATGTCACCCCCCTCACCAACACTCTTCCCTGAAATTCCACCACTCCTTCACTCTCTTCCACTAATTCTCTATCCTTCACCCCCTCCCCAACTCTCACTCCCCCCTCACCATCATCAGCCCTAAATACCCCCTCTTCCCACTGTCCTCTTTTTTCATTGAAACCTATGCCCACTTCTACTATAAAAAAACTCCTCCAGAAACTGAAGCCATGCTCAAATGTTCTTGATAACATCCCTGCTTATTTTCTTAGCATAGCTGCTGAAGCAGTCGCCTACCCCATTAGCATTCTAATTAACCGCTCTATCCAGGAAAGCATAGTACCCCAAATTTGGAAAAAGGCCTTCATTATACCATTACATAAAGGAGGCAACAATAACAATGTTACCAACTTCCGTCCCATTGCTATACTGTCTCCCATCTCTAAACTCTTAGAAAAATGCATCCAACTACAACTCCTACCACATCTCTTAGATAATCACCTACTAACTCCCACACAACATGGATTCAGGCCAAGTCACAGCACTATGACAGCCCTCCTCTCCTTCCTTGAAACTGTTAATAAAGCCCGGGACTCTGGCCTTATTGTTTCCACCCTACTACTTGACCTCTCTAAGGCCTTTGACACTATCTCACATAGCCTGCTTTTAACTAAACTCTCTAAACTTAACCTATCTCCTCCCTCCTTGAACTGGTTCTCCAGCTACTTATCCAACAGATATCAAGCAGTAAAATGGAAAAGGCCACCTCCTCATTCCTTAATACCCCAACCGGAGTTCCCCAAGGTTCCATATTAGGTCCCCTTCTCTTTAATATATTTATAAATGATTTCCACAACTCTATCCCTTTCTCAAATATCATCCAATATGCAGATGATTCAACTATTATCTGCTCTGCCTCTTCTACCCCTACACTCCTAAAACTTACTCAAGAAGCTTTTTCAACAACTGAGCAATGGATGAAAAGAAATCACCTAGTACTCATTGCCTCCGAAACCAAATTAATGGTATTTACTCCCTCTAAAGTCACCTCATTCAACTTAAACTCTTTCACTATTACTAGTCAAAACAATATACCTCTGGAACTGGTGTCAGAGACCAAATTATGTGGGGTCCAAACTGATAACCAGCTCAAATTCAACTCTCACTTACAACTAAATATCAAAAAAACCCATCAAAAACTAGGCATGCTCTACCGACAAAATCATTACCTTACACCTGCCACAAAAGTAACTCTTTCCACTTCCTTTCTCATCCCCTCCCTTCTCTATGGAGCTCCTCTTCTTACTAACCTATAATCCTCTCTGAAAACATAACTTTCCTCCTGCTACAACAAAATCGCCAAGTTTGCTACCAGCCATAAGTCCTCCTCCCATCACTGTTCCTCTCTCCAAAAACTAAATTGGCTAGAACTTCCTAATCATCTTATCTATACACAACTAACTCTTGCACACAAGCTCATTTTTAACCCCTCCCTCTGTCCTTCCCTCTCGTCTGCCTTTAAGATGCACCTACCTGATAGAGTATTAAGGTTCAATAACCAAAATCTACTAGAAGTGCACAAACCAACCCATCCCCCAGGCAAAAATCTTCTATCTTATGGTCCAGCACGTCTCTGGAACTCCCTACCACCATCCATTCGTATCACTTCTAACCATTACATTTTCAAAAAATCTCTTCATTCACATCTAGTATCCCAATGGGAATGCTCCTGTTCTCTCCCCACATAATTAACAATGGCAATCTCCATTTTCCCTTCATTCCATGATTACACCAGATATTTTTCTCTATTTCTGTTTACATCAAAAATAGTAGTTCCTTCTATCATCTCTCTATACACTTATACTCCTGTCACTTCTATGCTATTTGTAAATAATGCATCAGACTGTAACTGTAATGTATATGTTCCTAATATGAAATGCCTCTCAATACCTACATTGCAATGTTCCTATCGCTAGTCTGTATCATCTTCAACCTTATCACTAGTCTGCACTAATTTGTAACGTTTGCTGTATTATTTGTAATGTTTTGCTCGAATCTACAACTTTTTGTATAATTTATCATCTATAACCTATTGTAACCTAGATTGTTTTGGAGCTTTTCTCCCCAGGACTCCATTGAAAACGGGTTCAAAACTGCCCAATGGATAATCCTGGTAAACCAACTGCAAATAAATAAATAAATGACTGACTTCAGACAGAGGGAATTAATAAACACTGTATATTTAAGTGAATGATATAAAGAAAATAAATTGATACTTCTCTACCCCTCTTGTAGAATCAGCCCTCTTGCAAAACTTCTTAAGAGATTTTTTCAGTCCCTTGAAATAACAAACACAGGTTCCTTACATTTGGCTAGAGTGGTAAATGTTATGCATTATTCTGGTCCACAACTCAATGTCAAGAAGAGATAACATTTACATAAAGGGGCTTTTAGAAAATGATAGGCACATGTACAGTACAATGAATATTAACATTAGTCATGCGTATTTCTTGGCCTGTATGCTTTGTATATTTGTTACTGCCACAATGGCCTGGGTAGTGGTTGAAAGGGTCTATTGACCAGTCTACTTACCTAGTTAACAAAAAAGAAAGAAAGAAATATTGGTTGTGTTGGCATGCAGTGTCAATGGACTTAGACCATGCAATCCTAACCTCCTTTCATATGTCAGAGGCTAATCACAGCTTTTGAGATTTCTGAAGTAATCCCTCCCTCTATAGTAAATTTCCTTAGATTCCTCCCTGGATCCCAGAGTAACTGCAGTCTTTTTCTAACATAATGACACAGTTGATGACAGTTATAAAAGGAAAGCTGGAAAAACTTATTTATACAATCAGTTCAAGTTGTGGTCAATGAGCCTCTAGAATAAGTGGGAAGAAGACTATACTGCCACTGAAAAGTTTTTTCTTCCCAAATTCTCTCCCACTACCTTAGAGAAGGAAGATATCAACTCTTTGTTGTCTTACAGCACTTCTGCTAATAAGTTATACAATACCTTGGTGCTGACAGGCTACACAGTGAACATGTGGAGCAAAGCTGTGAAAGAAAATTTAAATACAAAGTAAATGTTTAAATCAAAACAAGTTAAGCAACATTTTACTTTACTCATTCAAGTGAAAGCATTTTGTTTCATATTCAGTATACTTAACTTGGGATACTGAATGCTCCATATCCACTGCCTTAACTAAGTTAAAGAGTGTTGTTTGCAGTCTGCCTTTAAAGAGCTTCAAAAGTGCAGGAGGCTCAATACAGTAAACTCAGCCTACTCAACTAGTGCTGTAAGCAAGGAGGAAGGCACAGCATGATCTGCAATATTGGCGCCAATGAGTTAAATCATGTAGGCAGGCTCTCCATCTTGGGGCCCAGTAAGATCCCTAACTATAAGGTAGCAATAGCAATTGAGCTCCTTCAATATATATTTTACACAATTACACCACAGGGATTAAAAGTATTACTGAAGAAGGTTGGAATTAAAGCCAAAGCTCAAGATATTATCTATATTAATTGTCCTAATACAGGAGTTCAAAATATATCTTCAGAGATGTCACAATGCTTTGCAAAGCATATAAGAATTACATTAGTTCCCTTTGAAAAGAACAAGAACAATGAAATAGATGTTAGAAATGACTTAATGGTACTTTACTTTTGCAGATATCCACCTTTAAGCAGAAGCCCCTAAAACTCCCTTTCATGAAGAGAGAGTTTCATCAGGCAGTTAATGTTTTAAACCTGGTCATTACTAACATGGGTGACCATTGCTCTACACCAATACTCAACTCCTCCTTGGTTAGATCCGATCACAAGCTAATCACCTTGGAAATCCACCCCCCCCCCCCACCCCACAAAGGTAACCACCATGAAAAACTTCTCCAAAGCTAACTTTGGGCTCCTAAAAACAGAGGTGGCTAACTTCACGGCACCCATGCAAATGGAGAATAGTTGCATGACCGCCAAATCATACACCAATGCAGTGTACGAACACGTACACAAATTCATGGATCTCGTCATACCCAATAGAACTAAGACGCTCTACTCAAAAAAAAAGGAAGCCAATCGTGTGGTCCTCTGCCATAAACAAACTCTACAACAGAAGGAGGAAACCGATGCAAAATAAGGTGAAGTCCCAAGACTGGAAAAACTCCCTCATCAGCCTCAACAAAAGGTTGAGATCCCTCATCAAATCCTCTAAAGCTAGCTATGAAAACAGAATTGCAGCAGATAGTAAAAACAACCACAAGGCCTTCTAAAGTTATGTAAATAATCTCCATGACAATACCCAGATTTGCTCTGAGCTACTGCACAATGGTACCTCCTATACCAAGCCAACAGATATTGCAAATATGCTGGTAGACAGATTCAGTGCTAACTTTACCCCCCCCCCCCAAAGGACCAATCACAATACCAGTAGATTACCAGGCCCTCATTATTACTGCTGCACAGGTTAAAACAGCACTGTCCAAGGCCAAGAATGCAGATTCTGTGGGACCCGACAGTATCCCTGGCTGTGTTCTATATGAACTACAGAGCGAACTGGCACCTCACCTGTGTGCCCTGTTCAATCACAGCCTCACCTCAGGCATTGTCCCTACCGAATGGCACACTGCTACAGTCATCCCGCTCCACAAAGGAGGAGCAACTACAGACCCCGGGAACTATTGCCCCATTAGCCTGACGAGTCTGATATGCAAAGCTATGGAATGCATCATCATGGACCTAATAAACAAGTATATAGGGAATCTCCAAACTCTGGATCCTACACAATTTGGTTTTGTGAAGGGTAGATCATGCCTGCTCAACTTGGTCAACTTCTTTGAGTCAGTCACCAAACTTACTAAGCTAGGCATCAACCGCTATATCACTAGGTGGATTGCAAACTGGCTCTCAGATAGAACCCACAGTGTGAAAGTAGCTGACTCCAAGTCAGACTGCCGACCAGTCACGAGTGGAGTCCCACAGGGTTTGGTCCTGGGTCCTCTCCTGTTTGGTATCTACTTCTCTGAAGTCCAGGCCAACATGAAGGGACTCTGGCTGACAAAGTTTGCAGATGATTGCAAGCTGGGAGCTATTATTAACTCCCAAAGTGATGTTGACATCCTGCAGAAATGCCTCAATAAGACCAACGACTGGTGTCAGAACCATGGCCTTAAGCTCAATGCCAAAAAAAGTATCTTCACCCCCTTTGGGAAAAACCCGGTTCCCTTGAATTACCACATTGATGGTAGTCCACTGAACACAGAAGGCGTTATAAGAGATCTGGGAACACAGGTTGGCAGCAACCTCTCTTTTGACCACCACGTTGCCACTGTGGTCAGAAAGTCCTTCTATGTGGCATATCTCACTACTAAGGGTTTTGCATCCAGGAAGAAAGAGGTCATTGTCTCCCTCTACTCCTCCCTCATTAGGCCAATCATCGAGTATAATGCCTCATGTGGCACGTACCTCACTAGACACCTGCAACAACTGGAGAGGCCGCAAAAATACCTCACAAAGAGGATCTTAGGCCTTAAACACTTGTCCTATATGGACAGACTCAAAAAATTTCAAACTATTCTCAGTCTCATATTGCCTACTTAGAGGAGATCTCTGCTTGACTTACGAAGCCATGTCTGATCCAGCTGTGTTAGAAATGCTACATCTAAGGAAATCCCAATCCCTCTGCACCACACGCTTCAGAGACCAACTTCATTACCACAATCAACAGAACATGCTGGAGGGACAGGTTCATAACCCAGAAACTGCCCATGCTATGGAATAGACTTTCCATACATGTCAAGCAAAGCACCACACTGGTCTTCTTCAAGAGAAATCTTGATGAGTGGATGGGAAATAGAAAATTCACTCCAGGGATCACTCCAGTGGCTTTACTCGACAGAGGCACTAGCAACTAAGGTTGGGTGGCACGATGCCAGGGTAATCCTATGGGCTAGGCTTGTAAAGGCTCCGGGGCCATTAGCATTAGTACACACTTATGAACCTATAATGAACTTTCCGCTACTACAGGCTCAGCATTAAGGTAAGTGTATGGTGTACAAATCTTACTTCAGGATTTTGTGTGTGTGTGTGTGTGTGTGTGTGTGTGTGTGTGTGTGTGTGTGTGTGTGTGTGTGTGTGTGTGTGTGTGAGTGTGAGAGAGAGTGCACACGAGGGTGGGTTATTTAAGAAACGAAAGAAATAAAACATTTTATCAGACAGTTTAAAGGAAATATTATTTTGGACTGGCTGGAGGAAGAGTAGGAAAATACTTTTATTATTGTTAGAAAGTTACAATAATTTTGAGTAATGTTATACATAGACACAGAAAATTCACTTCTTGATTGCTCATTCCTTGCAGTTTATGAGTATAATTTATAGGTGGTGCAGTTCTTGCCATGACCTGGAATGTGCGATCATAGTTTTTCAAAAGACTGATGTTCTTGTGCATTTGTCTATGTACTGCCCATTCACAGTACCGGAAATGCGTACACATTATATCAGTTCTGTTGTTAAAATTCACATCACCGGATGCAATGAAGGATGTCTGCTCTGGATGGATCACCAGTATTGCAGAGTGGAGTATATTTTAATAAATGCCAGAGTGGTACATGGAGCTGCAATTTTGTTTACACATTATGTATTACCACTACAAATATGTCTTTCTGTTGCACAGTAGTCCTTCAAGGGTTCGCATTATATTTTAGATGCCTATTGCAGCTGCATCTCCAATGTGTTATTCTGGACTGGGCTTTAAAAGCTGCATTGCTGAATTACCTAGACAGGGCCATTTATCACTGTACCTTTGTCACTATATATGATAGAGCTGTGCTAACACTTGTTTACTCCTCTAATTTAGTGTGATTGTTAAATGTATATTATTTCGGCAGTATCATGCTGAGCAACATACTTCTGATGTGCTGGTTTTCTGTGTTGTAGAAATCAGCATATATTTCACCAATTTTTTTTTCTAAAGTGGCAGCAAGTAATCTAAAAGCATAACCCATTGTTTGGCAAATGATGTTGCATGGGCTGTATTAGTACATATATTTCTAGCCTCATTTTCAATTATGACATGGGCTAATTCTCTATTGGTATAACTATATGCCATTCTGATTACATTTACTGTATTGATGTCTTGTATGTCAATGCATGTTATATGTTTTTGGACATCATTTTGATTTTTCATTTGTTAATTAGGGTAGACTACGGATCCACTCAGACATTGTCGGGTTAGGCAAATGGAGGCTGAAGGAATCAAACCCTGGAACAGAGGAAGCAGCCTGTTAACAGCCCATAGCTTTAATTGTCCTTGATAACTGCCAAACTAAACACTGCTGAAGTGTGTGTGTGTGTGTGTGTGTGTGTGTGTGTGTGTGTGTGTGTGTGTGTGTACACATGTGCACTGGATCACAGGACAGTTGCCCAATTATGTACATATCATTTTCAACTTTTATTCTTCGATGCAATGTCAAGTGGCTTTGACACAGGAAATATGGATTACACTGCCTTACGCAGACTTTAATACAGTTTTACAGTGATACTGAGTTAATTTCACATTTATCATATACAATGCAATCATGAAGTGTGTGCAGATGAATGCACATTTAGCTGTGCATGGGTTTTTTTAATCAGGCACACTATGTCACTGACACCTCAATATGTCACATACAACAAGGGGTAAAGTGACTCATTAAATATTGTTTGAGATGGGTTACTGTCATATTTGTTTTTTTTTTCTGCCCAGTTAGTCAACGTCTGCTGCAGTTGTTTCAACCCTATTGATTCAGATTCTGCTGAAAATGTAAATAATAATAATTGTACTCATTTAAGTGGTTAGGTCTACTGAACACACAGTCCTTTTTCAGAGGTGACCTGGTACTACAATATTACTAGTTTAAGATGTTTTAATGTAACCTAGGCAATTTATTCTTCAAGGGTAGCAGGCACTGAATTTGTAGACGAAACACTGAAATATAAAGTTGTTCCCTGGCAGCAGCCTCTTCATTTGTTACAGATCTCTTTAATGTGGACTTATTTAGATGACTTTTACTTATGCAGAGATTGTGCATATTTACTGATACTGGTGGACTGTAGAAGTTAGAGTAGACTTATGATGGCAATATTCTGAATTGGGCAGATGTGTCATCATTGGTTCATGCATTTTGCTTCATTGCTTACTGGAAAAAGGTTCAAAACAATAAATTTAAAACGCGCTCCAACAAGTGTGCTGAATTATACAAGGAATATAATTTAATGCAGTCAGGAAGGTGTATCAAAGAACACATGTATGTTTCATGTGCATGGGGCCTATGATTTGAAAACAGCCCAAAGGTAATTTTCATCCACTACTAGCCAGATGCATTTTCTTTGAATGTGGGTTTCAATGCTGTTTCAAGGGCAGATAAGTTTTAATACCAAGTCTATTTTCACTGCAAGACTGTATTGCAGATGTCTACTAGTGTTTGTACTATAAAATGTAAAATAAAAGTTTTAAATGGAATCCAAATAATCATTGTAGAAGTAAGGCAGTATGCACACTACAGTGTTTATGGTAAATGGGGCGAAATAGCCAAGTAATAGGACATTGGAATGGCTGCAGGGGAGCTCTAGGGCCATATTTAGTTGTCTGCTCTTGTATTCCAAGATGGGGTTGGACAATTTCATTGGTAATTATTATAATAATGTATGTAAATTTTTTGTTGTTTACAGATTTGATTTTTTTTTATTTTTTTTTTGGACCTTTTTCAGATTTTTTTTGGTTGAGGGGTGAGACCTAGGAAATTACCAAGTTGATTACACACTCCTAAGAGTAGAACACATTTACATAAACATGCAGATAGTAACCTTTCTTTTGAGCAGCATGCATCTAGGGTAGTAAGTAAATCATTCTCTGTGTCACTCAATTTATAAGCAAGGGCATGGCATCTAAGTTTCAGGAAGTCATTGCTCTATTTCAGCCCCAGCCCAAGCCCATCATTGAGGAGTAGAACACTTCTTTATGTGTGTACCTTCCAAGCACAAGCAACAACTGGAATGTCCACACAGGTTCCTCACAAAAATGAAAACTGCATGTCATTTGCAGATTGCCTCAAAGCCCTATATCTATACTCCATTTCCTACGCATATCTGCAAGATGAACAGTATCATAATTACTTAATTTGGGGATTTAAACTTTGTAACATGAATAGAAAGTGTTGGGGGACAGGTGCATGACTCAGAAAGTTCCATTTCTCTAGGATAGGCTTCCCATCCATGTGAAGCAGAGCCCTTTCCTAACCCTATTCAAGAGAAATCTGGACAAGCGTATGGGAAATTGGAAATATACTCCAGGTCTAGCACCTATGTCTCTAATGGACAGAGGCAGCCTGTCAATCTTGATCAGCTATATATACCCCTTAAAATATCCTCTAAGGCACATAAACTTGTAGGACATATTTGGGGAGCCTGGCTAAACTTACTACATTCAGCATATAAATTGAGCTAGGCTAACAAAGGCCTCAATGGTCATTAACCTAGTATACACCTATGACTGATTGCTCGTTCTGTTTTTTTTTTTTTTTTTGTTTTAGAAAGAAGAGTTTTTTTAGATTAATATGTGGGGGGGGGGGGGGTTCTAAAAAGTTATAGAAACTCACTGAATTCATTTCATTTTGTCATCAAATTGTTTGAGGACCTGAGTAGCCGGTTGGCCAAAAATGTTTTCCTTATTTAAAATTGAACTTAAAATTACAGACTTTAATTGGAAAACTTCTGATTATATACTCAGGCATATCTACTCCTCTGTGCTGTAGCAGTAGCAATAGCTCCAGACACAGTATCTGCACAATCATACATAATCTTTAAGGCATGTTTTGATAGTTGAGAAATGTCAGATATAACAGAATTCAGGGAGGAATTGCTTTCAGGAGGTCTGCACAAAAAGATAGTTAAGAATTCTACTTGCCAAGGAGAAGAAGAAAATATTCCCTTACCAAATCTGTGTGATACCATTCTTCTTTGTCCACAGGAGAAAGACTGGAAGAATCTAAAACTCTATTTCCAGCTGATGAAGATGTAGATACTGGCACAGGTTCGGACATGAGGTGGCAAAATAAATATTTGTTAGTCTGAGAAACTTTATAAAGTCTAGCTGCCATTTTGGGAAATGAACATCGACAGTCAGGATTATTACAGGCAGCATTAAATACATCCACCAAGGCTGGCACAGTTGGAGGTATGGGAGTGGAATGAGTCAACATCATAATATCTCCTCAATTTGGGGTGAACATCCACCTGATAACATAAAAACACATCATTCATACAGGCTGTTATCTGAGAAAAGGAAAATTCTACCAAGGAAGGTTGTGATGACCAAGCTTTTTCTGAATCAGAGATTTGGGCTTGGGAATCTACAGGAGAAGAAGCCCGATGTCTGTTTATGTCAGAATCCTCTGGCACGAATTTCCTCAGAATATCTCTGCTGACATTATTTTCAAGTAAGGATTTCTGACTACCAGAATTAACAGCCTGTAATAAGTGCCAGATTCAGGTAGGAAAATCATGTTTTCTAACCGATACCATGTCTTCAGATCAACAATGTTTAACCTTTGTTTTTCTTTACAGGAAAAGGTTTGGATGAAGACTGAGTTGGAGAAGGCACTTCTGCCCTGTCTTGAAATCTCCTTCCCCAGTTACCACAGTGATATCTCCCAGAGTGCCTCTTTGATCAGAGAAGATGGTTATTCATGTTAGGATTGGACACTGGAACAGCTGAAGAGGAAGTGGCTGACCCCTCCTCCCCGGTTTGTGGTGGCCAAAAGGACTACACCAGAGAAAGCTGGAGCGGTAAGTGAATGGTCTGTGGAATGACCACTGGTCACTATAGACTGACCTACTATCAGCTGAGGTGTTGACTGAGCCAGTGGTGTCAGCAAGGACTCTTTGGTAAGTTGTTTTTTTCTTTCTAGGTACAGCAGGAGTGCAGTAGGTATCCATGCTTAACCAATGAGAATGTCTCAAAGGTGGTATGCTTTGCGGAATGACTTGGTCAGAAGGCAAGTTGTCAAAAGTGTTCAAAAGAAGCACAGTTTCTCTTTCATTCACATACACAGTCCAGGTACATAAGAAAAGCTCGCAGTGGAATAGAGAAGTCAAAAAGTTATCAAAAGAAAAGATGAGTGCAGGAAAAAGTGGGATATAGCATAGATGGGAAGGGCCAAGAAGGAAAAAGAAGTTATGTACTCCCCATAACATTTCATGTTTGTAGTCCATCTCTCCCTTCATTCTTACATATGGGTTCAGAGCTGATCCTCGGCTCCGACTCGGCCTATTACAAAGCTCAAAGTCTTCTAGTTGGCTCATAGCTAGGTAGGTATCCCATAGTGCACCAGTACAATCCCCAGATCTTGTTTGCTGATAAACTATAGAAAGACAGAACTAAAGCTATCCAGAAAGAACAACAATAATGAAAGGTCTCCATCTATTATGGAAAAATTGTCCTGTCTCCAGATCATTCCAGGACAGGGGTAGGAGGGTGGATTCGTAAGAATGAAGGGCGAGATGGACTACAAACATGGAACGTTATGGTGACTACATAACTTCTTTATGTTCTGTAGTCCTATCTCGCCTTCATTCTTACATATGGGACAGCGTCCCTAGCACCTTATTCTTGGGTGGCTCACGGAAAAATACTCCTGAGTGCTGTGGAACCAAAGGAGGCTCTACCCCTAGAGGTCAGGTCTAATTTGTAATGAGTAATAAAGGTGTGAGAGGTAGCCCAGGTTGCTGCTGCACAAATATTATCAATTAGAACACTGGCTTGGAAGGCTGCAGATGTAGACTGGGATCGTGTAGAATGAACCTTAAGTTTGAATGGTAAAGGCTTCCCATTAGAAGAATAAAAGAAGGAGATATAGCTCAAAATCCAATTTGAAAGGATCACTTTGAAGATAGGGAGACCTAATATGGAGTCGGAGAATGATACAAACAATTGGTCTGACTTCCTGAGTTCCTTAGTTCTGTGCAGATAGAACTGTAACGGTCTGTAAACATCCAACTGATGAAATCTATATTCTGCTGCGTTGGAATGGTCAGGGAAAAAGACCGGCAGCTCTATAGTCTGGTTCAGACTATTATGAGAGCACACTTTAGGGATAAAAGATGGATTTGTGGGAAGAGAGACTCTATCTTTGTGGAAAATCAAATAAGGGGACTTGATGGACAGTGCTTGTAATTCTGATATTCGTCTAGCAGATGTGATAGCTACTAGGAGCAAAGTCTTCCAAGACAGAAACTTCAACAGGCATGAATGAGCAGGTTCAAAGGGTGGAGAAGTTATTTTGGACAGGACGAAATTTAGATCCCAAGAAGCTACTGGTACCTGAAAGGGAGGTCTCAGCAAAGTAGCACCTTTAAGGAAAGCTTTACACAATGTGTGTGACATCAGGATAGACTCATGTTGACCCAAATGAAAATTAGATATTGCTGCCAACTGAACCCTAATTGTGGCAGCAGCAGATCCCTGGTGAAATAGTTTAGGCAAAAATTCTAAAACCACTGGAATGGATGTGGTGTAAGGGTCAACATTCCTTTCTTCAGCTCAGATATTGAAAACCTTCTCCATTTGCTGGTGTATAACTTTCTAGTGGAGGGTTTATGTGAAGAAGTGAGAATGTGGGTCACAGTGGGAGAAAACTCATGAAGCCTGACTAGGGATGGAATTGGAGCAGCCACACTGTCAAGTTGAGGGTGTGGAGGCTGGAATGAAGAGAGCCTGACATGTGTGTCAAGAGATCTGGCACTGGGTCCAGAGTCCATTGATCATCTAGTAGATGAGGCCCGAGAAAGGGGAACCAAATCTGACAAGGCCAGTAAGGAGTGATAAGGATCAATTTGCTTCCCAACAGTTTCGCTTTCTGAATCACCTTGGATATGAGAGGAAAGGGGTGAAAAGCATAAAGGAGACTCAGAGGCGAATCATGAACAAGTGCATCTCTCGGTGATTCCCCCGGGGGGGATAAGGGAAAAGTAGTTGCTGCATTTGCAGTTGATCAGACTGGAGAAAAGATTGCAGCAAGGGAGTCCCCATTTGCGGAAGATCTGCTCCACAATTTCCTGCTTCAGAGACCACTCATGAGGCATCAAGATTGCCCAGCTGAGTTTGTCGGCTATCATGTTGGTTGTCCCTGGGATGTGCATTGCCACTAGAAAGCGCTGGGAAGATATCGCCCACTTCCAAACATGAATCACCTCCTGACAAAGGGAGTAAGATCTGGTTCCGCCTTGCTTGTTGAGATAGCATACCACGGACATGTTGTCTGATTGGCTTGCTATCGTCCCAAGTGGAAGAAGGTTGTGAAGTGCTTGCAATGCTAGAAGCACTGCCCTCATCTCTAGGACATTGATATGCAGGTGAGCCTCATGATCTTGCCATGTGTCTTGGACAGTCCTGCCTAGATAACGTCTCCCCCACCCTATCTGTGAGGCATCCATCGTCACAGTAGCAACGGGTTGGCAAGGAATGAATGGAGTGCCTGTCATTAGTTGGTCGGGTTGGATCCACCAATGGAGGTCCTTTTTGCAAGATTCTGTTAAAAGGATGTGGTGGGATAGAGGCAGTTGTTGAAAGTACCACTGGGGATGATAGAAGCCATTGAAGAATTCGCATATGTAATCTGGCAAGAGGGACTAGCATTATGGTGGAGGCCATGGTCCCTAAGAGTTTCAGCACTGTCTTTGCCTTGACTTTTTGACGGGGAAGTAGAGAAAGAACTTGTTGTATGAGGTTTTGTGCTCTTTCTGCAGGAAAACGAGCTAACATGACGACTGTGTCTATTTCTGCACCTATAAAAGTTACAAATTGAGAGGGCGATAAGGCAGACTTTTCCCAATTTATAGTAATCTCCAACTGGGCACAAAGCTGGATAGTGGAATCTCTGGTTTGAAGGAGTAGATGCCTGGTGGGGGCGGTCAGGAGCCAGTCGTCCAGGTATGGAAACACGTGGAATCCTAGACATCTCAGGTGAGCTGTCACTACTGCTATACATTTGGTGAACACCCTGGAGGCTGTGGTGAGACCAAAGGGCAGAGCACAAAACTGGTAGTGACTGGCTCCCAGCAAGAAGCGTAAGTGGCTCCTCGACACTCTGCCCATTTGTATATGGTAGTACACATCTTGGAGGTCTATTGAGCACATCCAAGTGTGTTTCCCTAACAGAGGGAATATAGACTGCAGTGTCACCATCCGGAACGTGTCCTTCTTTATTGATTAGTTTAGTTTGCTGAGGTCCAAAATGGGCCTCCAGTCCCCTGTACGTTTTGGCACTAAAAAGAATCTGGAGTAAGTTCTGAATCCTACCTGGTCTGCGGGGACGGTTTGGATGAGTTGTGAGCAACTTGTTCACTTCTACAGTTGCTTGATCCCTGTGATTGGGTGGAAAATCTGGGATCCTCTTGGGAACATGAGGTGGAAGAGAAAAGGGTATGGAATAACCTCTGGTGATAATTCTTTGTACCCATTTGTCTTAAGTGATGCTTAGCCAGGCTTCTGAATACAAAGAAATGCGACCCCAGACTGGCTCTAGAGAAGCACAGCCGGGCCCCACATCAGGAGCGTTGATATGGACGGCCTTGAAATGAATCACGGCCTCCCTGGTTTTGCAGTCTACCCCTGCCTCTAGGGCGGTGTCTACCAACTCCTCCTCCTCTGCCTCTGAAGGAGGAGTCATCTTGTGCATCCGGGAAAAACCTCTGGGACTTCTTGAACCACCTCTTACCACCTCTCTGACCCTTGGGGTATGGTCTAGAGGGGACGGTAAAACGTACTCCTACGGCAGACAGCATTTTCCCTTTCTGCTCGCACCTGGTGAGTGTGTCTTTTACTTTAGGTCCAAACAATGAAGAACTGTCAAAGGGGGCATTGGTAAAGGTAGACTTGAATGGCTCCGCAAAATTACACAAGCACATCCAGGAGTGTCTCCTAAGGGAAACTCCTGAGCCCACTGCCCTGCTTGCTCCATTGACTGCATAAAAAATCAGCCTCATGGAGGACTTAACAATGGAATTCAAGGTGGACAACTGAGCAGACACCTTATCAGGGACTCCTTCAGTAACTGTACCTTTTAGAGTATCTCCCAACTCCTTAAGGCTAGACTGCACACACACAAAATTAAAGAACTGAATATCGAAACTGCCCCAAGAGAATCTATGCTCAAACACAGAGTCATAGAGGCAAAAAGGGTTGGAAATACCAAGGACCCTGCACACAAACTGAAATGCTAAATATCTAAGTAACTAAGTACTTAAACTGCAAACTCTCTAATAGTGCGAAACACTGCACACGGAAAACAGCAAAAGAAGCACAAGTGTGCACGTTAACCCGAAACACTATTAACTAAGTAAGAAACTATCAAAATTCCAAACTCTCTAATAAGAAGAACACTGCACACAAAATAGCAAAATAAGTGCAAACGTGCCATTAATTAAAAGAGACTGGCACACAGGTTACCAAAAGAGAACAACAAGGCCAACAGCCAACCAGTTCTCAACAATTAAGTAATTTAAAGTGAGGAAACACTTCAACACAACTGAAAAACTGCTCTAACTCTAATACACTCTATCTATAACCATATAAATCCTAAAGTAAAGTGGTAATACAATAATAATAGGAAAAATGTCAAACTTAGCCACGAACAAACAAGAAGCACATCTGAACTCGTACATGCGGAAAACGAGATCTGGGGATTGTACTGGTGCACTATGGGATACCTACCTAGCCAGGAGCCAACTAGAAGACTTTGAGCTTTGTAATAGGCCGAGTTGGAGCCAAGGATCGGCTCCGAACCCATATGTAAGAATGAAGGCGAGATAGGCCTACAGAACATTAATTGTTGGCTAACAAAGTAGCTAAGAAGGTTATGTTAATGGCAGAGAAGAAAAAGTCAGAGAAATCCTATCACATTTTGTAAGGTGACTCATCAAGAAAGCATTATCAGTTTGCAAGAGAACAACAGAAAGATAAGAAAGATAGTCATCAGACACAATTCATAAATGATGCCAGCAAAAATCTGCTCATCAGTCCAGAGGCCATCAATGATAGATGGAAGGAATACCTCAAGAAGCTTCTGAATGAAGAAAACCCTAAAGAAGCTGTACTGTCTCATGCACAGTCTGTGATGAAAGTGGAGGAAGAACTCATTACAAAAGATGTAAGAGTAGCAATAAAGAAAATGAAGCTAGGGAGAGCAGCATGCTCTGATGAAGTCACAACAGATATCATCAAGATGTTGGGTGCATTCGGGGAAAATGGCTCTTAAGGGAAGCGTCACAGTATGAAGAGAAAGGTGTATCCCAGATTGGAAAATAAACATTCTAGTGCCACTGTACAAGAACAAAGGGGACATTCACAACTGCAGATAGTACAGCAGTAGCAAACACTCCTGTCACACTGTATGACAGTGCTGGAAAAGGTGGCTAATAAACAAATATGCTTAGTAGTAGAATGTAAAATGGGAGATAAGTAATATGGATTCAGATCAATTTGCATTACAAATTATTTGATATTTGAGGTGAGTCAGATAATGAAGAAGTTGCTGGAAATGAGGAAAGAGTCCAATTGAACATTCCTAGACTTGGAGAATGCAAATGACAACATCTCAAGAAAGCTGATTTGGGTAGTCCTGTGATGGTTTGAAATCTCTGAAAGCTAGGTAGAATCAGTGCAGGCTAGATTCAGAGAGCCAATTACACAAGTACAAACAGAAAGATTCTCCGTTTGAGTGGTTGTGCATCACGGTTCAGCTCTGAGCTCATTTCTGTTCATACTGGTGATGGACTACACTAACAAACAGTTCAGAAGTGAATGATCAGCAAAGTTGCTATATGCAGATGATGTGGCACTAACATGAACTTCATCAAATGATAGGGGATTGGAATGCAACACTAAAGACACATGGAATGAAACTGAAAAGACAGTGGTCATGGCAGCAAGTGAGGAAAATCAGAAGAAACTGAAAACTGAGATAGATGGGAAAATAGTTCAAAAGGCTACAAACTTCAAGTATCTTGGAGGGGTAGTCAAAGAGATGGGAAGTCTGAATGAAGAATATAAAGCTGGAATCAGAGGTGTTGCAGCCAAGTGGCAGAAAATGTCATTGGTAGTGTATAACAGAAAAACACCAAAGAAGCTAAACAGTATGAACCACAAAACAGTGAGGTGACTAGTGTTTCTTTATGGCAAATAAACCTGGGCTGTGAAGGCAGAGCAGCTCGGGAAGTTTGAGGTGATGGAGATGAAGTGCCCAAGATGGGTAGTATGATGCACAATGTACAAAAGACAAAGAAATTAGGAATTCTGAACAGAAGCCATAGTAGCCCCATTTACAGAGACTGTCAGCAAGAGCAGATTTCAGTGTTTGACTACATGTGCAGGAAAGCAGAAAACTATCTGGCAAAAAAAAATTACTTGTGATAAAATGGAAAAAGGCAAGTGAAGATGAGGAGATCCAACCAAGAGATGTAGAAGAGTGGATTTGAATCTGGAGATGTGGCATCAGTTGACATTATAACCTAACACCATTTAGAAATGGAAATGAAAGTCTGATGATAATATAAACTAGTCTGTGTGAGGCACTTAGTGGCTTCTATCTATGGGTAGGACACAGCGATATGGTACGCAATGCATATTGCTAGTGCCAGAGGTAGGATTGTAAATCTTAATTTTCATGATTCAGAAACAACAGTATAACACTGCATACTGGAAGATATGTCAGTGCACACAAAAGGAAACCCAGGAGCATAGGCAGTATTCAAATTATTGCCATATGTATTAAATATCTGTTGGTGCATAATTCAGAAATCTCACCTTCTCAGCTACATTTACAGTACTACTACTCTAAGGATCAGAACAACTATCTACACATCACAGCCCTGACCACAGAGGTACCAAGTAGCACGGTGGCTTAAACACATTACTGTCTCATACTAGGTCACTATGGTATGATAGAGTCACAAAATGGAACCAATACAAAATGTGAGGCAGAGACACTGGTACAGTGGTTGTATAGCAGTGCACATATACAGTACATATCCACACATTGCCCTCTGCATGTGTGTTAGACAGGTACAGTTTGTACTATGCATCTTCAGATTTCAGCATTGCTACAATTTTACAGAGGTACCGATATACTACCTATCTCCACAAAAAAAAAAAAAGCCAGAAAGATCCAAAAGCTACTAATCTACAAATACACTGGTCTGGTAGAATATGGTGTCTAACCAGTAATAAAGTACACTGAATGTCACTATAATATATATATATATATATATATATATATATATATATATATATATATATATATATATATATATATATATATATATATATATATATATATATATAAAAATATACATATACTCACACAAGTATATGCAAACATATATAAATAAATGGGCACAGAAGCAGACATATTTAGCATAGGATTTCTCCTCTCCACCCCAAAATGCAGCAAGTTTGTGCTGTGGCCACTGATGATGCTGTGACATATTTTTAAAACTCCTTGTATCTCATAAATATGTACGAAACAGCAAAAAAGTCGTAACTGCGAATCACAGAAAAATAAGGCAGCTTGTTGAAGTTTGTTGGCCTACACAGGTAGATGAAACAATACAATCTGCTGTTGTTACACAGGAATACAGAATAAGGCATCTGAATAAGCCTCTGCTTCTGAATCATATACTAAAGTAAAAGCAGTGGTCACTGCACCATTTCTAACCCTGTCTTACACTACTCTATAAACTATAGGGCAACATCTTCTGATGAATGCAGTAATGGCAGACCTTGTCTGTTATCTATCTAGGAACATGTAGGGGAAAAGTGTGCATCAGACTGTGTGTATAGAAGTCTATACTTCGCCTATAATGCAAAGAACCATTACAGGGGATGTGGGCTTTACCCAAAGCAATGACCCATGCTAGTATTGCAACAATGACCTCTACACGTACTCATGTATAATCACACAAGTAGTTCGCCCTCTGTCTCAGTAAAGATTTTTTTATCATTTTACTACTGCTTGCTGCCTGTTTACCTTCCTGGCCAATATGGTCAAGTGTTCTACTTCAGCAGAGAGAGCTGACTGTGAGGGGTTGTCATTTAGGACAGCTATTAGCATCAGGTTCATATTCTACTTTTTTCTCCCAGCCTTAGCTGTGCACACTTAGCTAGGTGCTGGGCAGAGGTATACAATGGGCCATCTGCTGAGGATATCCCTTCATGTCTACAAGGGGCATTCCAATAATTTCTTTCAATAAATTCCAGTCCCTCTTTTTCTATTTTCTATACTCTTACCTGCAGTCATCCTTATTGGTAAAATCTCCATTCTCCATTCCATGTTGGCTTAGTTCCTTGAATACGTTCTGCTACTTTATAAATACAATATTCTGTATGGTTGTTGTTATTCTCCTTGTAAGATTAGGTTTCACTTAAATGTAGTTTGTTACAGCATTCTTTTTGCACAGGCCTAGAAATGTAGCCATATTAAAGCAGACGTATGTAAGGAATGATTCAGTACAAATGAATAACCTTCAGTGAACAATACTGATAATAATAAAATGTGCTAACAGAATGTGCAGTACATTAAGTACAAAAATGATTTATAACCAAGGTTAAAGAGGCATGTAAAACTTTCAGGAAATTGACAGGGTTTTGGTAAGAGAAGTACTTCAAACACAGAAGTGAGTTAGTTAGTTAGTTAGTTAGTTAGTTAGTTAGTTAGTTAGTTAGTTAGTTAGTTAGTTAGTTCAGACTGATGCCCACAAATTCATTGCAGTGCAGTCATCAGACGTTTGGTACAGACACTCAAGAGTGAGTGTAGAAGTTAGATCAGATATCCAGCATTCCAAATATTATATTACTCACGAGGAAAGGAATAATCTGAGTATAACGAGTGTAGAAGCTAAGGACATTATAATTTAGCCTGTTTCACTTTATCAGCACTCTTATTGGACACAGTAAGATTTGATTCAGATATTGTTGACATCTACCTTCACTGCACATAATAAAATATTCTTAACTGAACTACACTGTATGCAGACCTTTATTCTGAAAGGTACAAGAAGATTTGGTACATACAGGAGTGACTGCCACCTGTTCAGCACAGTTCTGGGTAATTAACAGATAAAGACATTTATTCTAGTTATTTCCAGTTTATTTCCAGTAGTCTACAGTCCTTTCATGTCTTACACTCCTTAAGGGCCTGCATCCAAAATCCTACTCTCGCCTTATTTCTTGACACCCCTTTCAACATCATGCCTTTTCACATTGATTTATAATGTGCTTGTGTTATCTATATGAACCTTAACTGCATTGCTCTAAAGCATCCCTTCAGATCAACTAATACTAAACCACCTTGTCCTTTGGGGAGAAACAATTTGTCACACTTAATTCTTGACCACTTCTGTCTTAAATAAATTCCATCATCCATTGTTAATTATGGTCCATAACATCTCCTCTGTTTGAAAAAAATATGCCTGACCTGTACATAAAATTAGACAGTCTAAAAACATTTTCAGTGCTTATATCTTACTATCCATATCCATAATTAAGTGCTCCCAAATTCTCAATTTTTGTATTAACTTCTATTTTGTAAATTCATTTTTGCATCATGCCTCAGACTTTCTGCATACCACCTGGGTTCCCAACAGCTAGGGATTAGGTAAATTGTGGACCTTTCTAAAGTCTGTCTTATGCTTTTTTCTTTGCATTAGTTAAAGACACACACATTAGGGAAGTATAGGAGTATTCATTCTGTGTTAGACATGAAAAAAACTGAATAAAATTTGCATGGTTACATAATGAACTAATTATTGCAGTATTTCATATCTGTGTCCTTCAAGTTACCCAATACCATAAGTAGAAAACACAATACATTATTTATTTGAACATTTTAACTGAAGTTAATAAAAACAATTTGAAGCCAATAGTGAAGTTTTGTTTCATCACCTAAAAGCTGGTCCATTCCTCCTTGATCACAAAAATCTTGATTTACAGTTTCTTCACCTTGGGACAACATAGATCTCAAAAGCCTTAAGCAATACCTCATCTGTGCATGCTTGCTGCCACGACCACTTGAGCCATGGAAGCTGTTTCCATGACCAAAATAAGGATCTGCAAGAAATTAAAATGATTTAGCTCATAGTACTGTATCAACAAGCACTGAAATTAACACTTCTGTGACTCAGTATCATCTAAAGTAGAATCTGGTTTACTATATGACTAATTCAAGTAAGTAACAACGGTTAAGTTGGCCAAAATGTTCATTTTTCTGCCTTTAAGTATTTTTTATTTATTGCAGTTGCATTCATTCTTCTTTTCTTTGTCTTTCTTTCTTTCTTTCTTACTGCCAGAGACTTCACATTTTGGCAGCACCTGAAATATATTGCTTGTTATGTTCACCTGTACTCATAAAGGTATTTTGCATAAATAATAGAAAGCCCCCCACCATCACCACCAGTACAGCAAAGAACTGCTATTAAGAGCTTTCTTAACATAATATAAGCAAGTGTTATGCTTCCTTGTCTGTTTAAGGTAGCATGTAAAGCACATCTCATGAGCTGTCTCATTCAGTTACAATATGCTCTTTTCTCCTGCGGTACAGATGTGGAATACAGTCAGTTATAGGATACCCTGTCTCGCTATTTCAAAGTAGGACTGTTGAGGCCACAAATTCTGGTGGTCAGATAGGTCTGCATTCCTTGTTTTTTTTGCAGTGAACATCAAAGAAACAGCACAGTTTCTCTCTTTCTTTCTCACTTAACTAAGCAGGAAAGCTACTTCTGGGAAACAAAGTCCTACCCACCCAGAAGAATCTCTATCCCTATCGCTCTCTCTCCACTCAGTAGTAAAACAGATAGTAGCCTTTCCATTGAGCCAAAAGGTTACCTACCATAAGCTAAGTAGTTCTTAACTTTTATGAACATAAACAAATAAAAAATAACTTCAAGTAAGTATTGTAATAACATGCAAAAAGAAAACAGACATGCTCCTTAACTTTCTTTTCTCAAAATAAGAAGGACAATGTTTTCTGCTAGTCTCTCCAACAATAATGGTGCACCATGAAGACAGTTAGGTACTTTCTATCATAAGCAAACTAAGTAGTTTACAAACTGTTCCTCTGTGTCTGCATATTACAGAATAATCTGTAATATGTTTACCATTTTTATTTTTTTGGCACACTGTTCCCTGCCAATCATCAGCCCCCATGATCCCCTGGTCCATTTGTTTCTCACAGAAGTATGGCCATTCTGGGCCCCATTTGTTTCCTCCTGAGGTAGCAACTGATTATACAGTATTGCTAATCCCATCTCCTGGTGATGTGTGTCTATAAAAAATATTATCACTAATTTTGATCTGCAGACACATGATCTGCTGAGCACATACACAGCTTTATTAGGTAGAAGTAGAAAAAAAAACAACAGAACAATTTATTTTATTCTGACATTTGTTAACTGAGTATTTCTGACTGAGCTTGTGCCCTTTTTCAGTGGAGGTCCGGGGAGTAACAGTTAACATGTCATCTTTAAAAAGTAAAGCATATAAGGTAAAACTGAACCTCTCATTCCAAAGACATTGCATCTGGAGCACTTCTCCCCAGGCATCCGCTGAAAATAGGCTCTGTCCTAGTCAGACTTTCCCGGTCAACAAATGTTAAATAAATAAAAATAAATAAATAAAAAATCTAGACTGTCAGAGCTTCTTGGGGCCTAATGCCATACGCATCCAAGGCTGTATAAATGGATTTTGACACAGGCTTAGTATTAGCCTATGCCCTGAACCTGACATTGTCTAAAACTGTCCCTGTTCAGAGATATGAAGAGATCACTGTATCTTGTATGGAGAACTAGGGATGGTGCTGTCAATATTTCTTTAATTTTTTTTCATAATCAAACCTCAAAGGTGTGTACAGAAGGTCATTATAGCTTTTGTGGTATCTGGGGGCAATGTTAATTTTTTTTTTTTTTATCTTTCTATCACAAACCTCAAATGTAAGCACAGAAGATTACTAGAGCTTGAATTGGAGCTGGGGAAAGAGTGGTCATTTCTTCCATTTTCCTCACAAACCACAGAGATGTGTACAGAAAGTCACTGTAGCTTATCCAAGGGCAGTGTACTATTTATAAGAAATCAACTGGTATACATTACTGTGGTTGTATTTTTTCTTCATCTTCTTGAAAATCAGACACCAGATGCATATACTGATGGCTACCATTTGGAGGTAGGGGTAATGAGGCCCACTGTGTCTGTATGTTTGACAATCTGATGACAACAAGTTGAAATATGTTACTGTATTATATTTGTTCTTTCAGTTCCATTCATGTCTGACTTCAGAGGAATATACAGAAGGTGGTTGTCTTTTGGGGAAGGGATGTGGAAGCAAGATATATATATGCATGTCAGTAGCCATTTGAAATATGACTGTGGTCATCTGCACCTTCACTTGCAACCTGAACTAAAATCAGAAGGATACAAAGAAGATGACCATCTTTAGTTGGGGTAGGGAGGCAGGCACTCTTCCTAGATGTGATTTATATATCTTTACAAGCATTTGTCTTCTTACTTTATTGGGAAATGCTGTTTTGTCAGCTTTAAAAATGAAGTCAAGGACACAGCTTATACCTTCCTTCAAAGAAAAAAAATAAGACTGTTTTTTTTTTCTTTACTCGTGATTTTTATTCAAGACATTACAAGATCAAAAGACTGGAAAAAAGCACATCAGAGCATACTTAACCCCATGACTTCCTAGACTTAATAACACCATTTCCTCCTCAGTCATTATAATGCAGTCTTGACCAGTTAGCAAGTATTCAAAGGCGGCAGAAGAAAGCCAGGGTGAGGTGTAAGGCTGAAATTCCTTTCCTAGTCAATAATTGCATTCAGACCATCACTGGATGAAAAGGTCGTCAAATATGGTTCTAAAATGCATCTCATGGCTTCTGCGGGACTATCAGCCCTCACACCTCAGCTTAATTCAGTTATTTACTCCACAGTTCTTACAGTTCAATCTTGGCCAGTTATCTTAGGTTGAATCAGGAAAAAAAGATGAAGACCAAGACAAAATGGGAGTAAAGGAAGAAAAAAGTAATATGGATAGTGTGTGAAGGCAAGAATGGAGGAAACGGTCATCATGACATGAGTATGGGTAAGGGAGCAGTGGGCAGCAAACAGGGCACCATGGAGCCCTTCTCCTAGGATGTAACATTTCACCTCAGGTTGGCCTTCACTGAATGGGTTAAGGAAGACAAAGGTGAAGTAGGTAAATTATTAAGGTTCATATATGGAAAGGTGGTGAAAGTTGTTTGAAGGAAACTAAGTAGACAGTTTGGGAAAAATACTATTAGTTATGACTATTACAAGAAAATGATAATATGGAAAGCAAATTTGGGAAAGATGTACATGATATGAAGAAATGGTATAAGAATGTTATGTAAGGTTATAACCTAGCATCTTAGAGAAAATTAGGATTGACAGATAACAATGTTATAATACAACACTTAAAAGAATACAGGCATATGCGCCTTTATGGGATTTTTGCTGAGGACTGGTGGTGGTGCTGCGGTAGCGTTGTCGCCTCACAGTAAGACGCTGTCCGGTTCAATTCTCAGCTAGAGCGTCTTCTGCGTGGAGACATGCGTGAATGGGCGTAACTTCGCTGAAGGTTGTGCGTCAGGCCTGACAAGCCGGTATGTAAAAATCAACTGCCAATCATTAGCAGACCGGAGTTCCGCTGTGGCGACCCCTAACCGGGAAAAGCCGAAAGACACAAACAAACAAACAAACTGTTTTATATAAAACTGTCAGGTATACTGGAACTAATCTGGAAAAAGCATATGTTATGATGTCTAGCATGTCAAACAGCTACTGGAAATTGCAAAACCACAAAGCACTCACGAACAATTCTTGTTATACCACAAAGAAGGACTCCGCAGCAACTTATAGAAAACTTTTAATCCAGTAAGATGTAATTACATCCAACAACAGAAGAAACACAGTTCTGTTCTCTAGCGCCTCGGCAAACAGCCTTTACAGAGTAAATTATTCATTGCACTAACAGTCTCCCTCCTTTTTAAGCAACTTCAACTTACAAATTAATTACATCCAATTATTCAATCAACTGGAAATTGTTAACTGGGTTTTGTGAATTTCCTTGTGGAGGAATGATTTTTAATTGGGTAGGGTATAATGTACAAGAAACTAATTCCTACTTTTCTTAGAATGGAAATGTTTTAGGTCTTCTTATGGAGAAGTTAGAAGAGAAAATAAAAACAGATTAGTTCCACACATTGCCAATATATAATATAATATGACATGTATCAAGAAAAAAGGGGAGAGATAACATTTTGATGCAATGTGTGCAGCAGATGTGGAAGGATCCTTGTGTGGAATTGTTTTTTATTAAGTCACAGAAGGTTGATGAAAGAGTAGAGAAAATGCTAAGATGACTTTTATGTGATGGAAATGGGTAATTATTATCGTTATGGTGTTGCTGATTATCCTTTTTGTACATAAAAAAAAGTTGTTTTGATGTTTTGCTTTCTTCATTATGATGTTATATCACTGAGTTTTTTGCTGCACACATCATATTAATAAAAGGAACTCCTGCTCTGAATTTCTGGAATGAAGGCTGCTATGAGACAGAAATGATAAAGACTGGGGGAGGCATTTCTGAATGTACTGGTCACTTTCTAATGCAAGTGTGAGTAACATATCTCTTAAAAGTTGAGTATGACTTCTTTACCATATTCAATAATTAATTTGACTGTTTTGACGCAAAAATTATGTTGTTTTTGCATTTTATTTTAGTGATAAGGACATCCCTCTAACATTTTTCTTGGAGCTGAAAAGCCCAACTATGACATCACGATAGACTGAACCTGCAATGCCTCATTAACAAAATGAATGCATAGGCTTCTGTATTCCCATGCCAAATACATCAGTAGGAATTTCTTGCTTTATAGAAGGACAAGATTTCAACTGGATTTGGCAGAAAAAAGCACCTTGCATTGAAAATTAGCATGTGAAGATGCAGTGGTGCAGCCACAATGTTCATAGGTTCATAGGTTCATAGGTTTATACTAGGCTATCTGCCCTAAGGCATTTATAAGCCTAGCCCAAATTTTTGTGGCTTACGCCACCCCTTATATGAAAAAATACTGTGCCCATTAGTTTGTTGTGCCTCTGTCCAGCAGTGACACAGATATGATTCCCGGGTTAAACCTACTATCTCCCATCCACAGGTCTAGATTTCTCTTGAACAGAGTCAGCTAGGTGCTCTGCCTCACATGGACTGGGATTTTATTCCACAGCATAGGGAGTCTCTGAGTGATAAATCTATCCCTCCAGCATGTCCTATTTATATCCGTGCTAAGGTTTAAGTCGCTTGCTCTAGTGGTTTTGGTGGATTTGGATTTTTTGAGGTGGAGCATGTCCATTAATTCCGGGTTGGACATGGCCTTGTATGTCAGGCACATGTCACCTCTGAGCAGACGGTATGCGACTGAATAGAGCTGGAGTTTCTTCAATCTGGCAGCATATGACAGATTTTGGAGTCCCTTTATCCTTTTGGTGAGGAACTTTGGGGTCTCTCCAATTGCTGCAGATGTCGGGTGAGATACATCCCGAATGGGGCATTGTACTCGATCATTGGTCTAATAAGTGAAGAGTACAGGGGAACAATGACCTCACTAGATCTGGATGTGAATCCCTTCATGATCAGGTGGGCAATGTAGAAGGTCTTTCTAACCACTTTAGCAATGTGAGTGTCAAAGAAAGGTCACTGTCAACCTGGGTCCCCAGGTCCCTGATAACCTCTTCTGTGCTTAGTGGATTGCCACCTATATGGTAGCTTGGGGTTACCTTGTTTTTCCCGAAGGGTATGACTATACATTTTTGGCGTTTAACTTCAGGCCATGGCTCTGGCACCAGCTATCTGTTTCCGTGAGTCCCTTCTGAAGGATATCCGTGTCTGATGCACTTTCCACTATGGCGCCCAGTTTGCAGTCGCCTGCAAACTCTGTCACCCAAAGTCCTCCCATGTTGGCCTGTACTTCTGCGCAGTAGATGCCAAACAATAGGGGCCAAGGACCGAGCCCTGTGGGACACCACTTGTGACCGGCTTGGAGTCTGACACAGCGCCAGCAACTCTAACCCTGTGGGTTCTGTCCTTAAGCCAGTTTGCAACCCATCTTGTGACATATGGGTTTACATTTAAGCTGGTAAGTTTTTCTACAATACCCGAGTGGGGTATTGTGTCGAAAGCCTTTGCAAGGTCAAGGTAGGCTGTATGGACTGCCTTTCCCTCATCAATGGCCTTGGTGACTGTTTCAAGAAGTCGACCAAGTTCAAAAGGCATGATCTTCCCTTGACAAAGCCAAACTGGGTCGGGTCCAATGTCTGCAAGTCCCCTATATCTTTGTTTATGAGCTCCATTATGATCCTCTCCATAGCTTTGCAGACTAGACTTGTTAAGCTTATGGGGCGGTAATTACCAGGGTCCGTGAGGCGCCGCCTTTGTGGAGTGGGACCACAGTTGCCGTCACGCCACTCCTTGGGCACGTATCCTGTGGTAAGGCTGAGATTAAACAGCTGCCTTATGTGCGGGTTTAATTCCTCATTTAGCTCGTGTAGCACACAGCCGGGGACACCATCCGGTCCTATTGATGCTGTGTTTTTAGCTTTAGAGAGAGCAGCTTTCACCTGCGCATTTGAGATGTCCGGGAGGCTACACTCGGCTGGGATAGTTATCTCTCCTTTAGGGGAGAGGGGTGAAGTTTGCACTGAACCTGTCTGCTAGTATGTTGGCAATGTCTGTGGGTTCAGTGATTTTGTATCATTTTGGACTAATTCTGAGCATATCTGGGAGTTTCCACCCAGGTTCCTAACATAGCTGAAAAAGGCCTTATGATTGTCCTTTGAATCCATGGCAATTTTTCTCTCAAAATTGGCCTTAGTTGATTTTATGAGTGCTCGTATTTTTTACTAATAATGATCAGGGTGACTTCCCTTTTATGGATTTTGTTCTATCATGTAATAGCTTTCTCCTCTTATTGTAAAGTTTGTTAATGGCTGGGGTCCACCAGACTGGACGTTTGCCCTTTGTGGAAAGAGTCTTGGTTTTATTTGGGATTGCCTGATCCATGCAGTCCTGGAGGTGTTCATAGAAGGCATTTGTAAGGGCTTCCAGCTTGGGTTGTGGTTTCCTCTGGCTCAGGGGCCTTGAAGGATACCACACCAGTCTTGAGTAGTGTGAAGTTTGCTTTAGAGAAGTTCTTCACTATGGTCTTTTGTTTGGGGTGGGGGCGGGATGTGGATTTCCAGTGAGATTAGTTTATGATCAGATCTCACCAATGAGGGATATACTTCGTGTGGAGCATTTTGTCCCCATGTTTGTGACAATGAGATCTAGTATATTTTCTCCTCTCGTGGGAACAGTGACTAGCTGTTCCATGGCATTTGAATTTATGAACTCCAGGAACCGTTGGGCTAGAAAGTTAGGGCTTGAGTAATGTTCCCAGTCTATATTCGGGTAGTTGAAGTCACCCAATATGATGGTGTTTGGAGATACATTTATACCCTCCAGTGTCTTCAGGAAGGCTGTGTGGGGTTCCTGAGTTTGAGAGGGTGGCCTGTAGCATGCTACAATTTGTAGAGCAGTTTTGCCTATGGTTAGTTGCACCTGGATGGTTTCCGAGCTTGTGCGTTGCCACCAACCTGGAGGTGTGGGTATCCTTTATGAATATGGATACACCCTCCTTTTGTGGTGTGGTCCGGGTTTTGGGGCTGGAACGCATGATATGAGGTAAAACCTAATAGTGCCGGGGTGCTCTCAGGAGCCTTGAACCAGGTTTCAGTTACAGCACAGACATCGATGTTCTCCATACTGAGAAGGGCCTCGAAAGGCGTGCATTTTGAGATTTAGACTTCTGGCATTGAGCAGCATTACCCTCAGTTTCTTCCCATTTTTGTTTTCTAGGGTGGTAGGTTTAGAATTTGAGCCTTGCCTAAAAAGGCACTATGGGGTGGCAAGAGCCTTAGTCAATATCCGGAATCCCAGGGTGACAGGTGCAAGCCGTCCCTTGCGAAGCAGCGTGGCTTGTCAAGCATGTCATCCCAGGCAGACAGACACTGGATCCCCTTTGAATGACACCAGACATTAAGCCAATTGTTAAAGCTGATCATCTTGTCTCTATATTGTGGCATCATTCTTGGTGAAGGAAGGATACTGCTCAGGGTTAGGGTCATACCTGCCTGGGCTACATAATCAGAGAGCTCCTCTATGTCTCTTTTCATGTAGTCCAGGGAGGTGCGTCTCAGGTCGTTCACACCAGCATGGACAATGACTGTCATATTTGTACTTGCCGTGGAGTGACCCGAGTGCTTGTGTTATGTGGCGGATTCTAGCCCGATAGGCAGCTTACTGTGACCCTCTCCTTGTTCAGCCTGGTGAGTGGGACGTCAGTGTGTCTGACTATGGAGTCACCTATGACAAGTATGTTTGGTGTTGTATTTGGCCTTAAGGGCTGTGACTGCTTTGCACACTGCTTTTGTGGTTTATGTGTTGCTTGTGGGGTGTCTTGAGGTAGCAGTTGTTTGGGTGTCTGCTTTGGAGGCCTCTGCTGTTTAGGTAAAGTTTTACTCAGAGCCTCGAGTATGTCTTTGTGTGTTTATGTGTTTGATTCAGTGGAGTGGTAGCATTATGTGAGGCTGGTTTTGTGGTGTGTGTAGTTGCCTTCTCCTCCTGTCTGGTCTTGCCAGTCCTGAGTTGAGAGAGCTCAGCCTCCAGTTTGGCTAAATAGCTGCATCTCTCGCAAGTATTTGTGTTATGTGGGAGGAGGAGAGGGTTGTCTGTGTACATGAGGCAGTTATAACATTGCCTCAAGATTCCCAGATTCACCAGCTGGACCGGAGAGGAGATTGACAACTGACCTTTGGACATGCTAGAATAATATTGGGAAATCCTTAATTGAAAACAAGGGCCAGTGGGGAGTGAGGGTGTAGTGCTTTTAATTTTTAGTGCTGACTTATATAATTGCTTTAGTGAGCAAGTGCCAGGTAACTTGAGTGCAATGTGTTACAAGTAACTAAATGCAAAAACGACAAACAGTAACTTTCTTTCAAGTGAAACAAGGAAATAAGTACAGTAAGCAATGCAGATATCACTAGTGATCCACAGAAGCGCTGAGAAGTTGCATATTAGGTGGAATTAGCTTCCAGGGAAATAACAAGCAAACAAACAACAAGCATATAAACAAAGCTAGATTCAGCAGGCCTGGATCTAGTCTATGCTAGAGCAAACAAGGTGAACCAATTTCAGTAAGATACAGTTCAAATATTCAGGCACTATAAACCTTTAACCAGAAATTCCCAGCTCAGAAGGCCAGAGTCCAGCCTCTTCTCCCACAAGAGTGCAGACCACGAACCTTCTTAATGTAAAATAACTGGCCTGAAGCCCAAGTGCCTAAACCAGAACTAATACACTTGGACACTGGGCTCTCAATCAGCAGTTCCCAACTTAGAAGGATGAAAGCTACCTGTCCTGCCACCACAGTGCTTGCCACAAACCTTCCTAATGTAAAACAACTGGTCTGAAGCCCAAGTGCTTAATCCAAAAGACTTGAATGATAGCTACACTTTAATCAAGTTTCAACCAAGCAGTAATAAATACCATTGAATACTTTAGAGAATGTCTGGATTAGTGCTCAAGTTACACAAACAAAGCTAGATCCAGCAGGCCCGAATCCAGTCTATGCCACAGCAAACAAGGCGCACCAACTTCAGTAAGAAACAGTTCAGATATGCATGCACTATAAGCCTTTAACCAGAAATTCCCAGCTCAGAAGGGCAGAGTCCAGCCTCTCCTCCCACAAGAGTGCAGACCACGAACCCTCTTAATGTAAAATAACTGGCTTGAAAGCCCAAGTGCTTAAACCAGAATTAATACACTTTTAGAATAACAGACACTGAGCCCTCAATCAGCAGTTCTCAACCTAGAAGGATGTAAGCTACCTGTTCTGCCACAACAGTGCAGACCACAAACTCTCTCAGTGCAAAACAACTAAATGGTCCGAAGCCCAAGTGTTTAAACCAAAAGGCTTAGAATGAGTTACACCAAGCAGTAATAAATACAATTGAGTATTTTAAGATGATGCAAAAGTAAAAAGAAGTAGGTAAAAACACAAGTACAGTAAAAGCAGATGAAAAATTTTTTTTTTTTTTTTTTTTTTTTTTTTTTTGTAAATAAGAAGCTGTTCTTATAAAGAACTTTTTTTGTAAATAAGAAGCTGTTCTTATAAAGAACTAAGCTGTTTTTGATAATCCTTAATGCTTGACAGATGTATATAAATTATTGTCCGGTACATACTATGACATTATTTTATGGCTGTGGTTATAGAAAAAAGAGAGTAAACAGTGAAACTACAAAATAAAATGAAATAGCATGCTGTTAACTTGTTTTTTATAACATCATTTGCAATGAAGAGTATAAGTGGAAATACAATTAAGTGGAAAAAAGATGCTTCAAAACATGATCAATATACTTTAATGTTGGAATTATGGATGAATTAGAGGGAATAACTTTAACAGAAATTACTAAGGGAGGGTTACACAATACTCTCCTGATAAAAAAGAAATATATAAGAGAATGAACCCAGAGATGGAAATGAGTTATCATAAAATTATGGGCTCAAAATTGTTGCTTGGAAGAGAAAGGAGGTTCTGGTTTATCAGAACATGTGGATGGCATGATAGTTATGATGTGCAGTATAATTGGAAAGCTGCCATGCTGCCGGGTAAAAGAAAGAGGATTTGGAAAAAATGGAAAAAGAGGAGCTAATGAATCAAAAATGGATGAAAATGGGAAATTTAGAGATTGTAACGTGAAAACTGGAAGGTGTTGTTCTAGGGTAGAGCAAATCGGCATGTGCTGTTGTTTTGAGGACTGCATGAGAGCTGGTATCAGAGAAATTACAAATGCAGTGCAAATTCAGAAGGCAGTTGAACTGAGAGACTTTATAACTGAGTGTTTAGAGTACAAGACAAAAGAGCAATAATTTAGTTAGATGGTGAGAAGTTTTGTAAATTGACATTACAGACGTTTATGCTTGAACAGAAATCTATGATTATGTTTTTTAAACACCTTTATTGAATTATCACTTGCGGCACATAAATTTACATTTATATAAAAGCAATCAAACTGTATTAACAAAGTTCACATTTACAAACATATTTCACATATATTGCTATATATCATATAACCTAAACAACATTACATAAATTATTCAATTCCTGCTCTTTTTTAAACAAGAAATATCTTTATTAAACCATCACTTATGACATAGACAGTCATACACTTATATAAATGAAAACAATCCACACTGACACAATCCTAGTTGCAAGCATTTTACAGCACAAATTATGCTGATAAGCTCCCAGTTGCAGACATTATACATCACTTATAATTTACCCAGTCATTTTCAGTGAAACATTACACAGCTCATTTAAGTCCTGCCTCCTTTTAAACCACATTGCTCCCCTGTATGTATGTTGTTTATCTCTGTTACTATATTCACTACCTATAGCATAGTTGGTTTAGATTTTGATTTCTATCTTATAGTAATTGTGTCTTGGCAGCAATCATAATTAGACACAGCAATGTCTAGAAATGTATGATTATGTCTAACAAAAAGGAAATAAATGAGTTTCTAATAACTCCAAAGAACTTCTAAAGTCGAAAAAAAGATTACTGGTTCTTCTAAAATACAATGGGAAGACCTACAAACATACTTTTAAAGAAAAGTGTTATAATGTCTAGCATGTTAAAAAGCTACTGGAAATTGTGGACTGGGTTTTTGAGAGTTTCTTAGGAATGCATTAATGGGAAAATGCCATATTTATCTAACATAATCATTACTAATCGTCACAGAGGAACATTATACCATTGGGGAAAACCCAATTCATGTTATTATTGTTGATCTTTTGAACATTTATGAGTGCACAAGAAGACACTGTGCACGGCGCATGGGAAGGGGACATGCAACAAAACAATGTAAAATAATATATTAAAGATGTAACAAGAAGGGCATTTATAGGTGGACAGTGATACAGTCGTTGAACAAGAAACACAAGCAGACTGCATACAAAATGGTGAAAAGTAAATGTGTGAAATAGACAGTAAATGTAATAATGTAAACAGTTCTAGGGAAGGAAATAAAAAAATGAAATTATAGAGGAGATAAGAAGTAATAAATCCAGAAAGTGATGAACATCAGAATAAAAAGGGAAAAAGGCAAAGCAATTATACTGTGCTTGAAACTGAAAAAGGAAGAAGGCAGCAGTAAGCATACAAAGAGGGAAAGGTTGAATGTTTTGATCAATGACAGAGTGTGAAGGAGGAAGAGTAAACTGAAGACAGGAAAAAATGAAACAACATAAAATGCAAAGAAGGGGAAGAAAGGATATTATATACAGATTAACAGCAAATAATGACAATATAAAGGGTAATTTAAAACGAATGGTAGTATTCACCAAGTGGAAAAAAGTGGATGATGATGCCATGTCTGTTGGATACAAGATATCCGAGTGAGAAGCAAAAAAAGAGTTTTAAAAAATTCTAGGGAAATGATGGCGTTTTAGTGGGAAAAAAATAAAGTGCTGCATATGATAATTGGGAAAGTAGGAAAACAAATGTCCCTTTAGATATTAGGAAATAATTTATGCAGGGACAATGATATCAAAAGGCGTTCAAGCTGTTTGAAAATTTAAAGTTGTGTTATTGTGAAAGTGGATACAATGTTAAGTAGAGATTTGAATTGAGATGAGAAGGGAAATAAAAAAAGGTACAGAATGTCAGAATAGTGAAGGAAATTAGTAAAGATAAAGGTTATAGGGTGTCAAAGTGAAGAAGGAAATGATGAAATATAATAATTTGGCATTGGATGAAGGGAATTTAATTATAAAAGAGGGAAGTTGAAAACTGAAATGCATTATTTTTTTTTTACTTCAGAAGTTATGAAAGAGGCGGAGGGGGAAGAGAAAACATGGCATTTCTGAATCATATGGTATATGGGCAAATTTTGGAGAAGATAAAAATAAGATAAAAAAGAAAAAGTTTTAAAAGGTTCACAAGGGTCTGTAGCAAAAGTGGGAAACTGGAAAACATAGTACACCAAGAACTGAGCTCCTTGAAACAAGCAATCAAACAACAAACATATATGGAAACTTACAAGGAAAGCTGCAAGATCTAGAGAAAGATAAATGAGAAATTAAAGCAGAAATTCAGAAACCGATTCACAGAATACATGAGTTAGCAGACATAAAAAAAAACATACAGAAAATACAACAGAGAATGGGAGACAGTACATTTTAGCAACGGGTAATGCATCTCTTGCATTAGATATTCATGATACCATAAAATAAAGAGACAGTAAAAGAGAGGATGCATAGAGTGGCATTGTGGCAAGCAGTAGCAGAATTCAGACCCAGGCATGTTCTGGAATGGTTCCATTCTTTTGCTGTAAAAAATTACATAATGAAACAAGCAAAAATACTTAGGGCTAACCCATTTACATGGAAGTTCATAAAGCTGGTTGCGAATTACTTAGAAATCTCTATAGGAGAAGGAAAGCTATGCTGGCGGTATTAAATGAACTAAGCATGAATGGAACTGCTGTATGATTGAAATACCCTGCAATCCTGGAAGTACGGCAGGAAGGGGAATGGTTCCAGCTATACAATATGGAAGATGCTTAAATGTTTAAACAAAGGTATCACAAATGGCCCAGTCATAGTGGTAAAATTCTGGATCACCTACAAGATATGGACTGGGATAGCAACCACAGACATAGAAGTGACACAGAGAAACAGAGAGGATGGCAACATCAGATTCTGAGTCCTCCACAGAAGAGAAGATAAGACCAGGAAGTGCAGAGGGGCCACATGCCAGTAAAAGAGAAGTCAACACAAGGAGATGATAAAACTGACAGGTGATGGAGAAATACTTGAAAAAGTTAAAGGAAAAAAAACCCCAAAATCCTCTCCCAGGCAGCAAACAGAAAGGGATAGTATAATTCTAACTGAAAGGCCTCCTCTGGTAGAGTTTTTATCTGAATTTAGAACAGAACAGAGGCAGCTGTTAAAAAAGGGATAATTAGTAGGGCATATAAAATGAAGATGTATGTATGGCTCTGAAGTATGCAATCAAACTCCAGAAAGTTAAGGATCTGTGCTTGGAAGAGTTTACATATGTATTTTTATACCCAAAGCAAACTTCAAAGAATTTTTCCTCAGGTAGATAGAAAATGTTGGAGGTGTGATGGAGAAGGAGGAAACTGCAAACATATGTTTTGGGAGCGTAACGAGTTGCCAAATTATAAAATTTCCTTACAGAGTACTCTGTTAGAAATATTGGGTAAATGACTAAGGAAATGATTCTTTTGGGCTGGGTTACAGGATCTAAACTGCCTATATATATAGTAAGGCCTTATTTAGTTTAATTCTGTTGGCTGCCAAAAAAGCAATTACTAGAAAACTGAAATCAAAGTTTGTACCAACTGTATTTGGGGTACTGAATATTATAAAAAAATGATTAATGAACTGGAGGAGGGATCTTTAGAAAAGAGAATGGGCAAATTACATAGAAGTGAATGGAAATTATGGGAACAATACATGCATAATAATGTTTAGGAGGAGGAGTGAGGTTTAAGGGAAGGCAGGAATTCAGAATTTTTTGTAATGTTGGACTGATGATAACAGCAAAAATAATATATGTAATATATATTGTATTTAAATGGAAAAATGCTAAAATTGTTTGTAGTCACATGTTATAAAATGAGACACATGATCTATTTTGATAGTATTCAATGAAAATTTTTAAGAAATGTTGACATTGTGCCTGATGAAGCTTTTAGTGAAAGTGTATACTTGCGATATTTGTAAAATTTTATTAAAGTCTGGAGCTATTTTAACCTATACTGACAGCGGTTTTGGAAATTCAAGTTTTGTTTTGTAAATTATGTGGTCTTTCCTATTTCATTGTAGTGTCATTACTTGGTTTATTTTTTTTAACTGGAAGTTGGGCATGACTGGACAGTATACTTACATCCCTTCAACTAGCACTGCTTAACAGCGGCTTGTTAAGGATATTCAGGATACTCTGGATATCAAACAGAATCCCCTATTTCAAGGGCTTGTAGAAAAACTGGGTAAACAAAATGTAAGTTTCAAAACAGATGTGAATAAAGTTGTAGCAGGGTATGAAGATAAACTAAAATATTTTGAAAACAAGATGTAAGCCTTTAAAAAGCTACAATGGCAACGCTTACCGTTTGACACATAAATCAAATACAACCTTGTTTCACGTGGTTTGAGAATAATGAAGATGCCCACCTATTGGGACAAGTATCCAGAGTTGCTAAAGAAGTGGCAATATATTAATCTGAACTATTTAGTGCAATACATGACTACAATGAATATGTTTTTTTAACCGATGGAATTTAATTTAAAAATGTAAGTGATAATGGTGCTACAATGACCTTATTGCAACAATTGAAACAAACTTCCATTCAGTCCTTCTGACTGAAGCATTAGATAGACTTGCAGCATTTGAGAGGAGACTAGTTGAAACGAACAAACTTAAGCTTCACCGAGACTACAATGATTTCAAAACTGGGAGAGTTTTTGCATGGTCCAATCAGGTTGAGTGGAGTCCAAAGGCGGCAGTACCAGCCGATATTCAGCCTAAACCAATGGAGGAAGTCATAGTAAGAGCAGAAGAATGACCTACACAAATAGAACATGCTATAGTGGATGCTAATTTAGTGGTAGCTTTGGACCCTTTGGAGTATCCTGACCCTGCAACAAGATCCTTTTCAATGTACCATGTTGCAAAAGAACCAACAGCAAATGGGGCAGGAGGAGAACAAAAGAAATGGAGTGACACCCAATAACAACAAGCCAAACCAGGCGATAAACAGTTTTGTATTCAATCTTTCTAAACATCAGTTAACTGAACCAGAGTATGCAGTCCTAAATAAGGGCTTAACATTTGTGCCTGCCAGCCCTTTAGACATTACTACAACTTTACTGGAGTTTAGACTTTTTATGAGGAGTTTAAAATTGCATTTAATATACGGTCATAGAATGAACAATTCATTGCACCAGTTAATAAATTGACTAGTACATGCCTTCCAACAGGTAACCTAGCTATAACAGATTTAAAGTAGTGGTAGAAAATGACATATATGCTTTTTTATGATAAAATGTGTAAACAAAGGTTTTATAATCTAACAGAAAAGGAACAAGCATCTTTAATATCACTGATTAATAATACTGACATTGTGATAAAAAGTGCAGTTAATGGAGGGGATGTTGTTGTCATAGATGTTATGCATCATGACACTATGATGCTAGAAATGTTGGCTATGGCTGATTACACACACATAAAGAGAGGGGAAATTTTGGCTATTTTTTCAGATGTTAACACAACTGTGTATAATATGCATTTAAATGGAGAAGTATCTTTAGATATTTTGGATTATTTACATGTACCAACACCTAAGATACCATTTATTTATGGAGTCCCAAAGATTAACAAGTCAATAACTAAGTCTACACTAAGACCTATTGCATCTGCAAGCAGGTGGGTCACTGAACCCATCTCTACACATCTTGAAAATAGACTAAAAATAGCTTTATGAACATCTGCAACCATTGTCAAAGATTCAACTGATTTTTTGCAACAACTTTAAGAATGACCATTTAATAATAATATAATAGATTGTTACTTTGGCTGTTGATTGTTTATATACAGCTATACCAAAATGAAGAGGGCATAGAGAATCTTAGACAATATGCCTGGCAAAAACCTGAATTAACAGCACCAGAAGTAAATATGATTCATACATTATTAAGTATAGTATTAAAGAATAATGTGTTCTTATATCATGACAAATACTATAAACAACAAAGAAGTGTGGGCATGGGTCCTCCAGTGGCAAACACCTAAGCTAATTTAGTAATGAATGCATGGGAAAATGAATATCTTTTGTTACATTTAAATAATCAATTGTTCTATCATGTATTATTTTACAAATGCTTTGTGGATGATTTACTTTTAATATGGATAGGTCCTTTGTTTTTATTAGATGAGTTTATAACTTATTTAAATGATACAACTAGGTTTTTGAAATTTAAAAGAACATTCCATTTTCAACAGATAGATTTTTTGGACATACGATTAATTAAAAATACGACAGGAGGAATTGAAATTACTTTATACAAGAAAGAAGTAAAAAAAAGAACACGTATTTACATCAGATGAGTATCCATCCACTGCACATATTTAAACATATAGTTAAAAATCAAATGATGCGTCATATGAAGGACATGGTCCATGACTTTATAGTTAGAGGTTATAAAGAACAACAAGTATTAGTAACAGAGTTGAGAAATTTGGAGGTTAGACCTATATATTCAGAGAAAATTATTCTACAGAAACAACAAAGTAATAAAAATCATATTAGAAAGAACAGATGTATTTTAACATATAACAGGTGGTGGTGCTGCAGTAGCGTTTTCACCTCACAGTAAGACATTGTCCTGTTCGATTCTCAGCTAAAGCGTCTTCTGTGTGGGGACATGCGTGAATGGGCGTACCTTCGTTGAAGGTTGTGCGTCAGGCCTGGCAAGTCGGTACGTAAAAAATCTACTGCCAATCATTAGCGGACCGGAGTTCCTCTGTGGTGACCCCTAACCGGGAAAAGCCGAAAGATACAACATCAACTAAACAAATACAAAATATTATTAAAAAATACTGGCCAATAGTGCAACAAAGTACAGTTGTGTACACTTACCATAAATGTAGATGTCTGAGTGTATTCACTGTTGCAGTCATTACATTTGGGTTATCTGCTTGCAGTAGCCCTCAGTCGGCCTGATTAACAAAGTCTTGGGTCCTACGTCAGTTGCTGTCTCTTCTTCCATGACGTTAGGTCATCAGGGGTATAAAACATGCAGCCGACGTCATTACATCAGCCCTTCTTGCCCCAGATGTCAGGTGCCTCCCTAATGGGAAGCAATTAAATCTATAAATATACAAGGTTATACCTCAAATAAAAAAGCAAATACACCAAAAAGCTTTTAAGCATTGAAAAGGAGAGAACAGGTATAGCCAAAAGAAGTCAGGGGGCTGGAGGGAGGGTAACCAGGACTGCAACAGTGAATACACTCGAACATCTATGTTTTAAGTGTACACAACTGTACTATGTTCTTCATGTTTCACAGTTGCAGTCATTACATTTGGGTAGATTCCCAAAGCTAAGGATGGGAGGAGGAATTTAGACAGCATTAGGACCAGCTATATGGCAATGCAAAACTGCAGTGGCAAAGCCAGCTCTGGGTTTAGAGAAAATTGGCAAATGGTAATGCTTGGTGAAAGTATGTACAAAACTCCAGGTAGCAGCTTTTAGGATGTCCCTGGTAGGTACGCCTCTTAGAAAGGCTGTAGAGCCCTGGTTGAGTGGGGTGTGATCCCTTGTGGGACAGGTTTTCCATGGTGTTTATAGCAGAAATGAATGCAATGGCCTATCCATTTGGAAATGGTTTGCTTTGAAATAGCCTTCCCCTCTGTCCCTGCAGCAATTGCCACCGGCAGTTGTTCAGCTTTCCTTTGAGGTTTAGTCCCGTCCAAGTAGAATCTAAGTTGTCTGTGCACATCTAAGGAGTGCAGTATCCATTCCCCTTTGTTCTGTGGGGGGGGTCTATATTAGAACATCGAAGTTTCAAAACTTCGAATGTTCTAATATTGACCCCTAGTAACCGAAGACTGATAACATCGAAAATTCAGAACAGCAAATTTTTTCCTAGGGAAAAAAATTGCCGTTCCAAAACACATACACACAACACAAACACACCAAACAAACTGCAATCCACACACATACACCTAAAATCTTACATCTAACCCTACACTAAACTGTACATACACCACTATCTACCCACTTACCTTAACCCAAACCCTAACCCTAAGGTCCGTCACTATCACACACACACACCTCACCCATGCCCTAACCCTAGCTCACCTACCCCGCCCTAACCCTCACGTCTACACATTCGCACTAACCTAACCTGCACCCTAACCCACCTAACCCACCCTAACCCTCACATCCGCACAATCGCACACTTACCTGAACCCAACCCGTAACTTTCCACCACAGTGCTGAAAATAGTGAAGTGACAGGAACGGACAACCAAATTCTTTCCCTGGGAAAGAATTTGGTTTTCTGAAACTTCACTATTTTCAGCTTTTGCTTATTAGGGGTTGATATTAGAACATTTGAAGTTCTGAAACTTCGATGTTCTAATATAGACCTGTTCTGTGGATTAGGAAAGAAGGTTGGCAAATGAATGGACTGATTAAAGGCCACATTGGATACCACCTTTGGCATGAAAGAGGTATTGGTCCTGAGGGACACCCTGTCCGCATGAAAGATGATGAAAGGCTCCACTGCCATAAGGGCCTGTAATTCAGATACCCTTCTTGCTGAAGTGATGGCTAAAAGGGAAGCTTTTTTCCAAGAAAGGAATTTTAAATCTGCCGTAGAAGCTGGCTTGAAAGGAGGAAGGGTGAGTTTCTCCAATACAAAGTTAAGGTCCCAGGCTGGAGTTGGAGCTCTCCTGGGTGGTCTTAAATTTTTGGCCCCTCTGAGGAACTGCTTGAGCAGTGGATAAGAGAAAACGGGAGTTTCTGTGTTATAATGAGCTGAAATGCCTGAGACGTGAATTTTTATTGAGAAAAAAGACAGGCCCTTGTGAAGCATCTCAGTTAAGTATTGCAAACTCTGAGGTAAATTGGGCACTGCTGTGCTCATCCATTGAGATTGGTTCCAGGCACAGAATGTTTTCCATTTTTCAGCATAAGATTTTCTATAACTAGGCCCCCTTGCCTCTAAAATGGCATCCATCATTGGTTTACTGAGGGATGGTAAAGGAGAGCTTAGGTAATTAGGCAGGCTGCTAGGTTCAGTGTTTGAAGCTGAGGGTGCGGAATCTGGTTCTCCTGCTGAGACAGCAGGGTAGGAGTCTGAGGCAGGTGCCATGGGGCCAACAGTGACACACTGCGCAGGAGGGGGTACCAGTGTTGGCATGGCCAAGCTGGTGCAATCAAAAATCATCCTTGGTTTGTCTTGTTTGATCTTTAGTAGTACTTTGGAGAACAGAGGCAGAGGAGGAAAGGCATAAACTGATAGGTTTTTCCAGCTGAAGGACAGAGCATCCACTTTCCAAGCTTGTCTGTGGGGGAGTCCTTGCACAAAATTTTTCCAATTGATATTTCCAGCTGAAGGACAGAGCATCCACTTTCCAAGCTTGTCTGTGGGGAGTCCTTGCACAAAATTTTTCCAATTGATAGTTCTGGGGGGAGGCAAACAAGTCTATATCTGGGCTCCCCCATTTGCTTGTTAACATGTTGAAAATCCTAGGTTCCAGTTTCTACTCGCGTGGGTCCATGAGGTTTCTGCTTAATCCATCTGCCAGTGTATTAAGTTTTCCTGGTAGGAATTGAGCTTCTAGATGCACTTGGTAGCTCAAGACTGTGTTCCACAATGCCATGGTCAGTCTGCAGAGGGGGTAAGAATGTGTACTCCCCTGCTTGTTTATGTACCACATAACAGTGGTGTTGTTCGTCTTTACCATTAATTGTCCTGGAAGAATGTGGTCCTTGAAGACTGTCAGAGCATTCTGTACAGCTAACATTTCTTTATGATTGATGTGAAGGTGCATTTGAATTGGGTTCCATTTGCCCTGAATGCACTTCCCTGCCAGGTGTGGCCCCCATGCATAGTCTGATGCATCTGTTAGTGTTTGGGCAGCAGCAGTGAGTGTGAATGATAGTCCCTTGTTTTGGTGGCAGGCCTCTGCCCACCAAAGGAACTCTAGGCATAGACAAGGAATGACAGGAATCACTGCTTCTAGATCCTGAGAATGTTGAAACCATAGGCTTTTTAGATACCATTGTAGTTTCCTCATATGTAGTCTTACATATGGAATTAGAAGAATGCAGCAGGCCATGAACCCCAAGGCTTGTAGTATTTGCCTTGCAGATAGCAGGGTTTTTGTGGCCACTTGTTTGAAGTAGGTTGTAAAGTGAATTTGTTTCTCTGGCGTGAGGAAAGCCATCTGGAAAGTTGTATTCAAGCTTGCTCCCAGGAATATAATTTATTGACAGGGTACCCGGTGTGATTTCTTTTCGTTTATGGTGTACCCCAGACAAGTTAGCACCCTTTGTACAAAAGCCAGATGATTCAAAAGTATGTCCTGGTTTTCTGCCTGAATTAGACAATCGTCCAGGTATTGGTATATTTGAATATTTCTTTGCCTGCAAAATTCAATGACTGGAGCTAGGCACTTTGTGAATACCCTTGGCGCAGTAGATAAGTCAAAGGGCAGTGGAGAGAACTGATAGTACGTGTAGCCTGCTTTGAAGTGTAGGTATCTTCTGCAAGATTCCCTGATTGGGATGTGCAGGTATGCTTCCTTTAAATTTAGTGTTGCCAACCAGGCATCTTTGCTTAGCATAGGAAGCAACTGATGAAGAGTCAGCATCTTGAATTTTGGAATCATCAAAAAGGCATTTAGAGTAGGCAGATCCAGGACAGGACGTCATGAATTGTCTTTTCTGGGTACCGGGAAAAAACCTTGTCCCTTTTCTTCTTCTGGTACCAATTGAATAGCCCCTATGCTTAAGAGAGAGAGTACTTGCTTTTGGGCCTCTGCCCACTGATTTGGAGGTAGATCCAGCCAACCGCTTGGAGTTGGTAATGTGTGGAAGTGAAATCTGTATCCTTGGAACACTATATTTAAAACCCATATGTCCTGGGTAATGAGTCCCCAGTTCTTTGTATGAAGTGCAATCTTTCCCCCCAAAGGGGCAGTCAGTTGAGAAGTGCTTGGAAGTTTTAAAAATAAGTCATTGAGACAGTTTACCATTGAGGGGAGATTTATTACTCCCAGATTTGGAAGTGGAGGCCCCCCACTGCTTAGTCCTGTGCATCCCCTGGGACTGAAGCCTGGGTGCTTTGCTGGATCTGGGTTTGGACTGAGAAGGTCTGGAAGAGGCAGGAAAGGACCAATTCTTAGAAGGCTAATGCCTACTAAATCTTGGAGGTTGTATTTGTAAAAAATCTTTAACAGTTTGCATAGATTTAGCTTTTTCCTCCATCTTTTTAAGAACTTCTTTTGCCTTGTTGCCAAACAGGCGGTCCTGATTTAAGAGAGCATCCAATAATTTTGCTTTAACGTGATCTGGCAAGGATTGCTCCTTAAGCCAAGCATGCCTTCTAAGTACAGACCCAGTTACCACAGCCCTGCAAGATGCCTCTAGTGAATCAAAACCACATTGCAAAGTATGTTTACCAACTTGTTCAGCAGAATGCATTAAATCCTGTAAATCCTTATTTTCAGCACAATCAGGAATCAACATAATTTTCTGTTTAAGCAATCCAATAATATGCAGCTGATACTTTAACATATGAAACTGGCAATTCAAGGCCCTAATGGCCAAAGTTGCAGAAGTGTATACCTTCTTACCCCCATCTATCTAGCGCCCTGGAGTCTCTATCAGAGGGGGTAGAATGTTTGGCAGTAGTAGCTTTAATGCCCTTGGGTCCCTGTGAAACGGTTTCAGGATCCGCAGTAAGGATTTTTGAAAAGGAACTTGTGAGAGTCAAGAACCCTATAATATCTATCAGGTTTTCTGGAAGCAGGAGATAAAGAGCCAGGGGCCATGCTAGATTCCGAAAAGGCATCGTCAACAATGTCCAGTACAGGAGGTATAGCTAAAGTCCTGTGCTGGAGCAGGAGTAAGAAATCCCTAAGCCTCTTTTTAGAATCAGAGAAATCTTGACTTTCCCAACGAAAATGCTCCCTGAGAGTATGCAAGGTTTCACCAAAAGAGAAATCCTCTGGGGGGAAGCAGAGTGAATAGAGTCCCCATCATCAGAATCCTCATAGGTAGATAAGGGTAAATCCTGGTCATCAGAGGAAACAGAAATTTCAGAATCCTGGTCAGAAGTATCATAAGCAAACTCAGTCCTAGGTCTCTTAGAGGGGGAAGGTTGGCTCCCCCTGATTAAACTAATAAGATCTTTAGTCATTCTTATCATTTGTTTTTTAGGTATAGAGGCCTAACCATGTGGTCTGGCTGTCAGTTTTCTAGGCATGGTTCGAGTTTTAGGCCTTGAAGAAGAAGATGGCATTGGTTTAATATGCAAGTCAGTAGGCCTGAATACACCCTCAGAAGCCGGTGCCTGCACAGCGGCTACGGACCCATCCAAGGTAGAGACATCCGTAGGTTCCACAGTTGAAGCATCTCGCGGCATACGAATGGGTCTCAGTAGAGGCCTGTGAATCTGAAGTAGCGGGTATCGGGGCTGCGAAAGCGCCTCACTGAGTACCAGTGAACTGGGCGGCCTGTCTCTGTCTTTATCTTTGCTTTTTTTCAGAATGTCGGTAGTCGGATGGCTTACTCAAGACATTTCAGGATAATTGAACCGAGCATCAAAATATTTAGAAGAGCAAATATACCGACGATGGATAGTTCGTGGTTTAAATAAGACACAAAACTGACAGCGAGGTACGTCGTGGTCGAGGCCTAGGCAAGGAATACAGTATGAATGAAAATCTTTATGAGTATTCGCTTTCCACAAGAAATGCAATTATTTACTTTTACTGACATCGGTTTAGAGCAAGAAGAAGTTTCCCCAATGGGGTACTTAGCTTTTAGTTGAAGACTTCGGTTCTGAAACTCGAAAACTAAATTTTCAGGAGTTGGCCAACCGGCACTTGCGAACTGCTTCTGCTTCAGGCACTGCACGGCAAGAAAGACTGATGTAATGATATCAGCTGCATGTTTTATACCCCTGACGACCTGACGTCACGGAAGAAGGGACAGCAACCTACATAGGACCCAAGACTTTGTTAATCAGGCCGACTGAGGGCTACTGCAAGCAGATAACCCAAATGTAATGACTGCCAACTGTGAAACCCGAAGAACATCTACCTAAGCTTAAAGGAGCTATGAATAGAGAGCTTAGTTTTGTATATAAGAGATCCAGCAATCTAAAGAATAAGTTGTATTATAAAGAACAGAAACATACTAAATATAACATTAAGAGTGCAAAACAAGGTATTTTTAAATGTAATAAATATATATACTGTAAATATATACATCTTGATAAATTTGTTAAACATCCTATATGCAAGAAAAAAAATTATTTACAGACATATGGTACTTGTGACTCAACAAATATAGTTTATATGGCAATATGCCAGAAATATGAAGCCTTCTATATCGGAAAAATTAATTGTAAGTTAAAAGAACATATAGGGGGACCATCTAATAGAGATATGAAGTGCCATAGAAACAAATGCTTTGTTTAAGCATAGAAAAGCAACTGACAGCACACACTTCTTTAAGTATGCAATTGTGAAAGTAGTTCAGGAACATATAAGAGGTGGAGATGTAAAAAATTAAACAGAGAAAGAGGAGGATGAATGGATTCAGGGCACAACAGTACCCTAGCTTAAATGAAGCATTCACTGTAAAACCTATACTGAAGGACATGCAAAATCAAATAAAGTAATGTTTCTCTACCTTGACTAATTATGTTTGTAGTCACATGATGTTATTAATTGAGACACAATCTATTTTGATAGTATTTAATGAAAGATTTTAGGAAATGTTGACGTTTTGTCTGATGAAACTTTTAGCAAAAGTGTATACTTGCAATATTTGTGAAATTTTATTAAAGTTTGCAGCTATTTTAACCTATACTGTCATCAGTGATTTCAGAAAATTCAAGTTTTGCTATTTGAATTTTGTGGTCTTTCTGAATCCATTGTAGTGGCATTACTTGTTTTTTAATGTTTTTCCCAGAAGGGAACTTATCTGCCCAGCAATGGAACAGCATTAGCAGTCTGTCAATCCTTGAAGGCTTGCAGGGAAGTGCTCTTTTCAGTGACAGGAAAGCTCTGAAGGGTTTTACACCCAAACCAGAATTTCGTCAGCTCAGCTTGAGTTTTGTTAATGGTTTGGCTGTATGGAATATGCCCTACAGCTTTGATAGCTGGCCAGCTGTTATATCCTATGCAAGATATAATCCATATAGTTTAGGCTACTGCAGCAGTGTTCATAATGATGAACATTTCTAAAATGCCCACAATTGTGAATGTCCCATTTATTTGTGTACACTGGCACTAGAACGATGACTCTCCATTCATCTGTGGTAAGCCTTTCTCTCCATAATGTTTATGAGTACCCTCTGTAGCCATTTCTCCCTTAATTGACCCAAATCTAGATCATTTCTGCCGTGACCTCATCTGAAGGCTCTGTTTGTAATAGTACAGCTTCTGTAAGTTTTTTTTTCATTCAGACACTGCTCGACATACTTGATGCCCTGTGGACTGGTGAGCAAGTTACTGCTGGCTTCCCTTATCAAGGGTATCTGATGACTATCCTCTTCATCTTTCTGTCTTTGCCTTGCTTCTTTGTGCCATCTACTGAGTCACTTTCCAGAAGCTGGTATAGTGCAACCAATGCCTTGTTCTTTACTATTGCAACTGTTCTCTTAGCCTATTTGTTAGCCAACTAGTATTCCTTCTTAATCCTTCTTAACTTGGTCAATCTTTTTTTTCTCTGAACTTTTCCTGCACTTATTCTTTTTTTTGATAACTTCCTGGACTTCTGCATTCCACCTCCAGTTTTCCTTATGCACTTTATTTCCATACCTGTCATTCTTCTTCAGAGATGCTAGAGCCCTGAGTATTTCCTTGCATTATTGCCCTTTGTCTCCAGTCAACTTCCACATCTTTAGCCTAGTCTCTGTTGACATTTGAAACTTCACAGTACAGTTGTTGTTGTATCTTTTGGCTTTTCCTGGTTAGGGGTCGCCACAGTGGAACTCCAGTCCGCTAATGATTGGCAGCAGATTTTTACGTACCGACTTGCCAGGCCTGACACACAACCTTCAACAAAGGTATGCCCATTCACGCATATCTCTACACAGAAGACGCTTTAGCTGAGAATCGAACAGGACAACGTCTTACTGTGAGGCGACAACGCTACCACAGTATGGACCAGAAATATAATAACTGGCTTTTCTGGATTTCATCCATCTCAGAATGAGCCTAGTGTCTTCTAGTGTGGCTTTATAAACAGCAGATGAGGCTTTACTAGAAGTATTTTACAGACATACATATTCAAACAATATTTTCAAAAATGGAGGGATGGTAATTTCACAGCACCAGGAATTCCTCTTTCTTAATTTATGTTATGCTGTCTCCAGTTAGTCAATGTGCATAAACAAGAACACACACATATACCTTGAATTTTACCCTTAAAATAAGCCACCGGAGACTAATCTCTTCATGGAGGTGGTCTTTCCAATCCTAACTTCCTGGGTCTTGTCAGTGAGCCAGCTGGCTATCCACAGAACTACATAGGGGTTTATGCCTAATTCTATGAGTTTGTTTATAATGTCTGAATGGGGTATGGTATCAAATGCCTTTGCTTTGTCAAGGTAGGCAGTATGCACCATTTTCCCTCACCCATTGCCTTGGTGACCTTCTCAAGGATGTCCACCAGGTTCAGAAAGCATAACCTGCCTTTGACAAAACTAAAATGGGGTGGGCCCAATGTTTGAAGATTTACTATGTTATTGTTAATCATTTCCAAGATAATTCTTTCCATGGCTTTGCATATGAGACTAGTCATACTAATGGGGATGTTGTTCCCAAGATCCATTGATGGTCCACCCTTGTGTTGAGGGATGACTGTTGCATGAAGTCTGTGCAGAGGTTATGATTGAATAGTAACTCCAGCAGCCCTGATATATCATACTGCAAGTTTTCTAGGAGGTATCCTGGGATATTATCGAGGCCCAGTGAAGCTGTATTTTTTGCCTTAGAGAGTGCATCTAATACCTGCTCCCTACTGATAGTTGAAGGAGTTATGTTAGGTGGTATTTCCTGGGGGGGGGGGGTGGCTTGCAGTGAGAGGGGGTTAAAGTTGTAGCTCAATTTGTTAGCCAGAAGATTTGCTATATCTCCAAGTTCCATGAGCATGCCTCTATTTACCAGCAGTTTGGTACACTGTTGTGTATGACTTTGAAGTTTCAGACATAGCTAAGGAAGACATTATGGTTATCCTTGGCCTGGGATGCTATTTTTCCCTCAAAATTTGCCTTGTTGCACTTAATTCGTCCTCTTCTATTCAGTTGATAAGAGTTTTTTTTCTTTTTTAGTGTTACACTTCTAATTTTAGCTATGACTTGTTTTCTTTTGTTAGGCCACAGTGGTGCAGTGGTTAGTGTTGTCACCTCACAGCAAGAGGTTCTCCCATTCGATTCTCGGCTGGAGCGCCTTTTGTGTGGAGTGTGCATATCCTCCCCACAGTCGAGTGATGTTTAAAGACATGCAGGTAGGTGCATGCGTGAATGGGTGTGCCTTCTTTGAAGGTTGGGCGTCGGGCTGGCAACTCAGCACCATAAAAATCCACTGCCAATCATTAGCGGACCAGAGTTCCGCTGTGGCGACCCCTAACTGTGAAAAGCTGAAAGACATTACTTTTACTTGTTTTCTTTTGTTATAGAACCTGTTTCATTTTGGATTTCACCAGGGTGTTTATTTTCTGAGTTAGTGTTGAGCTTACTTCTGGTAAGCACAGCAGCCTCTATGCAGTCATTAACATGTTATACAATCTTTTGTGAATAATTCTGCATAAACACAGACTGCTGCTTTGTCTGGGTATGGAGGAGCTTGAAATTTTGACAAATTGCCACTTAATAAAACGTAACTTGCCCTGGACTAGTTTCTGACTATTACAAGGTTTTCCGAGGTTACAAAATTGATTCTTATTTCAAAGGAGACTGTTTTGTGGTCTAATCTTAACAGAGAGGATGTGACACTGGGGAAGTGCAGCATTGTCCCATATTTGTGAATACCAAGTCCAATATGTTTGTACCTGTAGTAGATGTATACACTAACTCGCCCAGGGTGTTTGTGTTTACAAAATTTAGGAATCTCTGCACCTGCAAATTTGGGGATGTGTAGGATTCCCAGTTTACAAAGGGATAATTAAAGTCTCCCATGAATATAGTATTTGGTTGAATGGTGAGCATCTACAATAGGTCTGTGTATGAGCTATGGGTTTTATGGGACATAGAGAGTGACCTATAATGTGCTAGGATATGGCATGAGACTCTGTCTGTGGTAATACAGACATGGAGGAGCTCCAGTGTGTCATTCTATTTTACCAACCTAGAGGTATGCTTGTTGTCACTGTAGATCGAGACACCTCTACCTTTAGTTCCTACCTCTGCAGTTGCTGATTTAAATGCGTGGAAATGTGCAGAAGGCACTGAAGCCTTGGACTGCCAGGGTATTCTCAGTGGCTATACACCATGTCTCAGGAAATGAATAGATATCTGCATTCTCCAAGTTAAGGAGACCTTGGAGGGAGTGGAGCTTCTTGTTTAATCTCCTAGCATTGAGAAGTAACACCTTTAGACTTCCTTGGGTAGATTGTGATATGTTGAGATTGTGATATGTTGAGAGATTTGTCAATTTGGCATTGCCATCCTTGGTAAAGAAATGTGATTTGTTACTCATATCCTCCCATGCTGACAAAAATTGTACCCCTCATAGAATGACACCAAAAGCTAAACCAATTATTAAAGTCAATCATCTGTTTGTACTGCGGCATCAGTCATGGTGAATGGAGAATGCTACTCTATGCTAGGCACATACCAGCCTGTGACACATAGTCCAAGATCTCTATAATGCCTCTCTTCATATAATCTAGGGAGGTACGTCTTACGTCATTTACACCTTTACACCTATATGAACTATGACTGAATCATACTGGTACCTGTGATGCAATAACTTGAGTGAATACATAACTTGATAGATCCTGGACCCTGGTAGGCAAATGACTGTTCTTTCTCTATGTTCAGCCTGGTGAGTGGGATATCAATATGCTATACAATGCATTCTTCTGTGACAAGAGTCCTGGCTAGCGTATTGACTAGTCTTATGGGTTTGGTGATTGAGGCTCTACTGGGTGTGGCTGTATTTGCAGTGATAGGTGCTATTTCTGTTGAGTGCTTTCAGGTTTGTTGACGATAGTTTTTTTACAGGTGAAATGTCTGAGCTGTCTTTGGGGTTTGGAAAGATTTCAGTTAGGTGCCTCAGCATATGAAGTCTTATGTGTGGGATGCATACTATATGGTGGGTGTAGCATGTGTGTGTCTCTGACAACAAGATTGTTGTTATTAGACTTTAGTATGCAAGAGTTTGCCTGTAAAGACATTGTATACATCCATCTCTTACATACTGTATTTGTTTCTTTGAGGATAAAATGCTTGTCAATGAACATTAGACAATTGTTACATTGTCTCAATATTCATATATCCACTAAACTGGCTGCGAAGAAACTGGGAAAGCACATTGGGTTGTGGTGAAACAGCGGTTAACAGTGTGTTGCTTTTGGGGCTAGAGACTAGACTAGGCTATATACTACTAAATTCAAGGGGAAGTGCTTCTGAACATGCCAAGTAGCTAGTCTATGCTACTCAATATACAAAGTGGCTGCTCTACACTTACAAAGTTACTGGTATAGTTTCAGATGTGGTTTTATAGGGAAAATTTGGTTTCTAGCTGTCTGTGTGTATACAAGGGACTTCTAGTCACTGCTTCACGATGACAAGTGGGTATGCAAATATGTCAAATTATACTAGCACTTAAACACGAGCTACTAGCTTCTAAGTTCTCTGGCTAATAAAATGACTACACTTAGAGTTTTCTTGTGTGTTTCCCAACTCAAAAAGACTAGGCCGCCATCTACTGCCACTAGATGGACTATACCAGTCCTCTTAATGAAAAAAAAAACACAAAAAGGTTGCTTGAGAGCGTAGTGCTACCATAAAACAACTAAAACAAATTACCTGGTCAATGTGATTTTAAGTACTAGGGACCTTTGAAAGGATTTAAAATGCAAAATCAACATGTTTGTCTTTTCGGCTTTTCCCGGTTAGGGGTCGGCACAGCAGAACTCCGGTCCTCTAATGATTGGCAGTAGATTTTTATGGTGCCGAGTTGCCAGCCCGACGCCCAACCTTCAGCGAAGGCACGCCCATTCATGCATGTCTTTCGGAGGCCACTCGACTACAGGGAGGACATGCAGACTCCACACAGGAGGCACTCCAGCCAAGAATCGAACAGGAGAACCTCTTGCTGTGAGGCAACAACGCTACCGCTGTACCACCGCGGCTTTACTAAAATAAAGCAGTAGCAGTCTAAAACAGTTAACTGAATTGCAAAACAATGAAATAAGTCTCTTATCTGACAAAGATGTTGCAGGAGTAGTTCAGAACCTTGTCAACGTGTGGCAATGGTGACAAGCAAATGGGAGCTCTGGGAAAATGAGTAGGAGATAATTTGTAGTAAGCGATTCTTCCTCAGGATCAATAATGGTTTTCTGAGTGAGCACTCAGTGGTAAGGATTTAGAGAATGCAACGAGGGTACTTAAATAGTTTACACAACAAATAGCAATGAAAGTGGGGAGGGACTTTGGAAATCAGATAAGTGGCAGAAGCCAGACAGACAGTCTTTAAAACCATAACAGGAGAAGGCTGGGAGGTTTGGAGAAAATTCAAGCTGCAAGAAGCAGACTATCTAGAAAACACTAGCAATAATATAATATCTTACGTCTACTGTAGTGGAATATGCAAATGAAACCGTGAGGACATACCACTGTTTCAGGTACATGGCTTCTAAATACCCATGACTTTTGACTTTTTAAGTTTATGGGTACATTCAAGCCAATAAAGCCAAACCCCATGGGTAATAGCTTGGCTGACCCTTTTTTGCAGTTGGTATTGAATGGCTTGTCTGTGTATCTATTTTACCCTTTACTACTACATGTTGTCACTGCTTTAACTGAAGACAAACTGTGCCTTATTATCTGACTTTCAGAATCAGGACAAATTCTTGGAGTTCAATTCTTAGAACAGTTGATCAAAAGTTGAGCACTGTCTGAACTGCATGCTCCAGCAGGCAAGATCAAATGAGTAACTAACCTGCAGTCTCTTAAATGACTGTGAATTGAATTAATCTGTCCTTACATAAGACCCCAGCTGGATTTCATATGACTTTTCTAAGTCGCTAATAATGTCAGCTGACTTGTTCTACCATGCAAGTCCCTATTTGTATTTCCTGTTTCTTTTCTAAGTCTGTAACAATGCCAGCTGTAGACAATCACATAAAGTGTCAGTGAAAATAAGGATATCTAACAACTTGGCTTTGATACCAAGAGACTATATCTCTTTCCTTTTAAGCATATGCCACTGCAGCACTATGCTGCAGCTAATGCATCACATGCTCACTTCAAAATATTGACTGTGATTTTACCAGTGGTAGAAATCAACCTCTCCAGTCTATGTCTGCAATTATTTTCTGGCAAACCATCCATTTTGTTTAAAATTAAGTCTGCCATTTGGCCGCATATGTCAACCAAGATTCTTTGGCCAAGCTGCTTTATGTATACATTTTTTACCATATCTGTAAACCAGCCTAGATTCTTTACCAAATGGTAATGAATCTAAGGGAACAGCCTTTTACTTCTGTAACAGGGACAGGAAAGAGACTACTGCAAGGTTTGAATTTGATTATACTACAAATCAGACCTGTCAGCAGTTGTCTTCTACATCTTTTCAGCAAGTTTTAATGCAGGGTCTCAAGTGACTGGATGTTGGCAACTAGCCTGAATAATGTTCTTAATGTTGTCATAAATGGAAAAAATGTATTTTTTTGGTTTTAATTGTACCAATTTGATATATTCTTTTAGACGAAGAACAATCCCCAGAAGGCCAACTAAAGAACTTTCACAAGTAATTCATTCTTCGATGGTTATATCTTCTAGGGGAGAGCCAAAAGACTAAGAAAACATATATGCGATCTAACTATGTTTCAGAGAGTCGTTCTGTCAAATATAAACATTCTCCCCTTTCTTAAAGAAACAGGCCACAGTAATTTCTTTATTTCATTTCATCGTCCTTTCAGATACCTTCAGAGGTACCAGTGAAGGCCTCTGCACTTCAGATTTAGTCACAGAAAGACACTGACTCGGTTGTAAAACTAGCATGAGTTGCTGCTGGAATAAGAGCTTATACATACTTCCTTAAGTATTTGTTAGTGAAAGGTTTGTAAGGAAAATGAGGTGGATTTAATGACTATGAAAAAGAGGGGGCTGTACTGGTGGCACAAATGAACCCAACATCATGTGAACTGGAATATGTTAGAAGTTTCACATACATTGTATTCAGGGTCTTTTTTCTTTTTTTAACATTCTGAACTTTCATTTTAATTTCTGCTGGACACAAAATGGGAGCAGAACAGCATGATATAGTAGTATATAATATCTCTGCCTTACAGCTTCATAGTACCAGGTTGGATCCTGACCTTCAGACACTAGTTGTATGGGATTTGCATGTCTTCCCTCCGTCTATACAGGTTTTCTTTAGCAATGTAGTTTCTTCTCAACCCTCAAAACTATGCTGGTTGATTAGCAACACTAATCTATCTATGTATTTATTGTATTTACTTTTGCTTTTGTGGCCTGGATTGTGCCTGAAAAGTATCCATGGACCATTTACTTGATACACAAATAATACAAAGGAACACTGATCGAACAGAAGAACCTCTTGCTGTGAGGCAACAACGCTACCGCTGTAGCAGTTGCTGGACCAACATAAATGAGTCACATTTAGGTGGCTTTGTCGCTAACTTTCTCACCACTGTACATGAAGTCATTAGCTCAGAAGCTCCGTCTTTATAATAATTTTGAGGATATGTGCATTTTCTTCAGTTCTACAGCTGATTTTTTCACCAAACATGGATTTTGCCTTTCTAAAATGCTGTTTTTTAAGTCTCGTAAACTTTTTTTCTTCTAAGTAAGATGATACAGATTTAAGCCCTCTTTATCTAGTGTCTTTTTAAATTTTAAACAAAAATCACAATTTTCTTTGTTGTGACCATGTTCTAAACAAAACAGATACTGTATGGAAATACTTATGGGCTGTCTGCCTACCATAAGCACACTTATTCAACGACATGGAGGAGGAAGACAGACACAATGTATGAGATTTGAGAAACAAGGATTCTTCAACTTTTTATCAGCATAAAGATATATACAGGCACTCATGGAACTGAAAAAAGAGATAATTTATCCAGAACTCAGCTAGGTGACCAAACCTTTGCTGGCAAAAGACTAGCATTAACCTTTGAAGTGATAACAATTGTCTTAGTTATGGATATTGTTATGTGTACACTGTTTCCAATAAATGTGAAGCTTGTCTCTGTAGGCTTCCACTGAGAATGAGCTTTGTTTAGTTGGGGTTTCCTGGTCAGCAAATATAATAAATAAAACTGTTGTTCAATAAATGGCTACATCAGTACAGCTGGTGAGCCACCCAAATATTTAATTCACTGTTACACAGTAGTATTCTGTTTAGAGCAACCTAGTTAATTCTTGATGAACTTGGCACGTTGAAGCAAGTTAATACTGGGTGAATTAGGTAAACCCCTAGAGATTTAATGCAAACAACTTATGCAACTGGTAGCAGATCTGTGTAGCACTTCTTAGGAGAAAAATGACAGAAGACTTATAAGTACTTAGAGAATGGACAAATTGTACATCCCCACCCTGACGGGAGAATGAACATTCTCTATCAGGGTGTTAATGTACTGGTAATACCTGCTAAAAAATGAGCCCAATGTTTCACAGCAGCATATTAAGGTGCTATGAAGATTAAACTGTAACAAAGTTAACTGTTGCCATTATTTTACACTTGCTAAACAGCACTTTTGCTGTTTAATGAGTGTAAAATTAAAATAGAGAATGCTTTAAAAAATGAAGTGTGTATGTATGTATATGCCTGTGTGTGTGATTGAGAGTGAGATTTATTGAGCCATTTTACTCTCACTAAGCAGTGTTTTGCTGTTTATCAAATGTAAAGTAAAAGTAAAGAAAATTGTGTGTGCATGCATTTGTTGTGTGTGTGTGTGTGTGTGTGTGTGTGTGTGTGTGTGTGTGTGTGTGTGTGTGTATATATATATATATATATATGTGTGTGTGTGTGTGTGTGTGTGTTTATGTCTTGACTGTATGCGTTCTCAGCATACATGAAAGTGGAAGTATGTGTAGGTGCGTGACAAAGAGAGAGAGACAGAGAGGTATAGAGACTGAGCGATCGAACAGTGGCACCACCAGTTAAGAGGTATGCATACCCTTCAACCTCTTATCTCAAGACATCTGGATAAAATAATGGGGGGGGGGCTGTAAAATAGGGACATATTTTAAATATTGTTGTTATAAACTTAGAAAGCTGCTAGAACAAGATTTGTTTTACCATGCATTTTTCTAAAGGAAATAAAGTCTGAAACTCAAATGTATGTCAGTATTTAGTGACTTCAGTCCTCAATGATTTGCCAGCAAACTACAAACTTTAATGAGGAACAGACCCAAAATAAAAATTAGGTAAATATCTGGACATCCTTTGAAACTGTGGATGGTTGTGAGGTACGGAGGTAAGAAATGTTTAATGCCTGGCATTATTGCGTCTTTCAGCTTTTCCCGGTTAGGGGTCGCCACAGCAGAACTCCGGTCCGCTAATGATTAGCAGTTGATTTTTACGTACTGGCTTGCCAGGCCTGACGCACAACCTTCAACGAAGGTATGCCCATTCACGCATGTCTCCACGCAGAAGGCACTCTAGCTGAGAATCGAACCGGACCGCGTCTTAGTGTGAGGCGACAACGCTACCGCAGCACCACCACCGCAGGTCTAACATTATTAATTATGTTTAATCATGTCTTTTTAAAGCTATATTCCTTTTAAATGTTTGTATGTGTATGAGAGAAACAGAGTATGTATAGGCATTAAATAATTACCAAACTTATATTTTGGATGTAAAATACTTTCTACAACATTTACATATACTGCACTAAGTTTGATGCATTAGGCGGAGCAACTAACATCAAAAATATTAAATATATATATATATATATATATATATATATATATATATATATATATATATAAATTAAAAAACTAAAACAAATACAAAACAATTTATCAGGTAGCCCAATATGTAAACACAATAATGTATAAAAAATTTCCTTTGAAGGGTGTACAGGCCCTCCACAACTCAGAACATCCTTGGACATGCATTATTTACATAGCAACACACACCCTTTTGGATATTATTGCTTGCTTAATTCACAGTCACATGATACACCTTAGCCAATAGGGCAGCATTAATTTGGATGCCCAGTTTGCTATCAAAATACAGAAAACTAAAAAGAGTCCATACCATGAGGGAAGGAACAGAAAAAAGAAGTTATGTACTTACCATAACATTCCTGTTTGCAGTCCATCTCGCCCTGCATTCTTACATATGGGTTCGGAGCCAATCCTCGGCTCTGACTCAGCCTATTACAAAGCTCAAAGTCTCTAAGTTGGCTCACGGCTAGGTAGGTCTCCCATAGTGCACTAGTACAATCCCCAGATCTTGTTTGCTGCTAAACTATAGAAAGATAGAAAAAAAGGTTATCCAGAAAGAACAACAATAATGAAAGGTCTCCACCCTACCAAGGGCAGCACTATCCTGTCTCCAGATCCTTCCAGGACGGGGGTAGGTGGGTGGGTTCTTAAAATGAAGGGTGAGATGGACTACAAACATGGAATGTTATGGTGAGTACATAACTTCTTTATGTTCTGTAGTCCTATCTCGTCTTCATTCTTATATACGGGACAGTGTCCCTAACACCTTTTTCTTGGGTGGCTCACGGGAATATACTCCTGAATACCATGGAACCAAAGGAGGCTCTACCCCTGGAGGTCAAATCCAGTTTGTAATGACTAACAAAGGTATAAGGGGTAGCCCAGGATGCCGCTGCACAAATACTGTAAATTGGAACTCTGGCTTGAAAAGCAGCAGATGTGGACAGGGTTCTGGTGGAATGAGGTTTAATCTTGAACGGTAGAGTCTTTCTGTTGAAGCAGTAAACGAAGGAAATACAGTTTGAAATCCAATTAGATAGGGTCACTTTAGAGACTGGTAGGCCTAGTCTAGACTCAGAAAAGGACACGAACAATTGATCTGACTTTCTACGTTCCATAGTCCTATGAATGTAGAACCGTAACTGCCTGTGAACATCAAGTTGATGAAATTTCTATTCTGCAGTGTTGGAATGATTAGGGAAAAATACAGGCAGTTCGATAGTTTGGTTCAAATTAGTTTGAGAGCAAACTTTAGGGATAAAGGAAGGATTTGTATGAAGGGAAACTCTGTCTTTGTGGAAAATCAGATAAGGAGGCTTGATTGACAGTGACTGTAACTCTGACACCCGTCTAGCTGATGTGATAGCTACTAGAAATAGTCTTCCAAGACAGAAGCTTCAATTGACATGACTGTGCGGGCTCAAAAGGCGGGAAAGTTAGTTTGGACAGGACGAAATTCAAATCCCAAGGAGGTACAGGTTCCTGAAAGGGAGGTCTCAGCAAAGTAGCGCCTTTAAGGAAGGTTTTACATAATCTGTGGGACATCAGATTTGGTTCATGTTGTCCCAAATGAAAGTTAAATATTGCTGCCGATTGGACCCTAACAGTGGCAGCAGCTGATACCTGATGGAAAAGTTCAGACAAAAATTCTAACACCACAGGGATGGATGCTGTGTAAGGATCTGCATTTTTTTCTTTAGCCCAGATAGAAAGCCTTCTCCATTTGCTAGTGTATAATTTCAAAGTGGAAGGTTTATGTGAAAATGTGAGGATGTGGGTCACAGCAGGTGAAAGATCATGAAGCCTGACTAGGGATGGAAGTGGAGCAGCCATGCTGTCAAGTTGAGGGTGTGGAGGCAAGGGTGAAGGAAGTCTGACATGTGTGTCAAGAGGTCTGGCACTGGGTCCAGAGTCCATGGATCATCTAGTAGATGAGGCCCGGGAAAGGAGAACCAAATCTGGAGAGGCCAGTAAGAGTGATGAGAATCATTTTGCTTCCCAATAACTTTGCTTTCTGTATCACTTTGGATATGAGCAGAAAGGGAGGGAATACATAAAGGAGTCCCAGGGGCCAATCGTGAACAAGTGCGTCTCTCTGTGACTCCCCTGGAGGTGGGATAGGGGAGAAATATCTTCTACATTTGGAGTTGATCAGGCTGGCAAAGAGTTTGCAGCAAGGCTGTCTCCATTTGTGGAAGATCTGTTCTGCTACTTCCTGATTCAGAGACCACTCGTGAGGCATCAAGATTGCCCTGCTGAGCTTGTTGGCTATTGCACTGGTTGTTCCCGCGATATGTGTTGCTACTAGAAAGCATTGGGAAGATATCACCCACTTCCAAACACGAAGAGCTTCTCGGCAAAGGGGGTAAGATCTGGTTCCTCCTTGCTTGTTTAGATACCATACCACTGACACATTGTCTGATTGGATTGCTATCGTCCCAAGAGGAAGAATGTCGTGAAGTGCTTGCAACACTAGAAGCACTTCTCTCATCTCTAGGACACTGATATGTGGGTGAGCCTCGTGATCTTGCCATGTGCCTTGGACAGCCCTGCCTAGATAATGCTCCCCACACCCTATCTGAGAGGCATCCATGGTCACAGTAGCAACGATTGGTGAGGGAGGAATGGAGTGCCTGTTGTCAGCTGATTGGGCTGAATCCACCAACGAAGGTCCTTTGTGCACGACACTGTTATGAGAATATAGTGGGATAGAGGCAGTTGTTGAAGGGACCACTGGGAAAATAGAAGCCACTGATGAATGATGAATTTGCATATGCAGTTTGGCTAGTGGGACTAGAGTTATGGTAGAGGCCATGATCTCTATAAGAGTTTCAGCACTGTCTTTGCCTTGACTTTCTGTAGAGGAAGCAAACTGTGAATTTGTTGCCTGAGGCTTTGAATTGTGTCTGCATGTAGACGAACTAGCATGGCGACTGTGTCTATTTCTGTGCCTATAAAAGTTACAAATTGAGAAGGTGATAAGGCAGACTTTTCCCAATTTACTGTAATCCCCAGCTGGGAAAAGAGCAGGATGGTTGCATCTCTGGCTTGTAGGAGTAGGCGCCTGGTGGTGGTGGTCAGAGCCAGTAGTCCAGGTATGGAAACACTTGGAATCCATGACGTCTTAGGTGAGCTGTCACTACCGCCATACATTTGGTGAACACCCTGGGGGCTGTTGTGAGACCAAAGGGCAGAGCACGAAATTGGCAATGACTGTCTCCCAGCTGGAAGTGTAAATGACTCCTTGATGCTCTGTCCATTTTTATATGGTAGTACGCATCTTGGAGGTCTATGGAGCACATCTAATTGTCTTTCCCTAACAGAGGGAGTATAGACTGCAATGTCACCATCTGGAACTTGGACTTCTTTATGGATTCGTTTAGTTTGCTGAGGTCCAAGATGGGCCTCCAGTCCCCTGTTCGTCTTTGCACTAAAAAGAATCTGGAGTAAGTTTCAAATCCTATCTGGTCTTTGGGGACGGTTTGGATGTCTATCTTTGAAAGCAACTTTTGCACTTCTACAGTTGCTTGATTCCTGTGTTTGGGTGGAACATCTGGGATCTTCTTGGAAGTGTGGGATAGAAGAGAAAAGGGTATGGAGTATCCTCTGGTGATTATTCTTTGTACCCATTTGTCTTGGGAGATGTTTAGCCAGGCTTCTGGATACAAAGATAAGTGACCCCTGACTGGCTCCAGAGAAGCACAGCCAGGCCCCGCATCAGGAGTGCTGACAGGGAAGGCCTCGAAAGGAATCAAGGCAACCCTGGTTTTGCGGACCCCCCCCCCTGCCTTTAGGGTGACGTCTACCATTAGCTCCTCCTCCTCTGCCTCTGAAGGAGGAATCACCCTGTGCATCTTGGAAAAATCTCTGGGACTTCTTGAACCACATCTTACCACCTCTCTGACCCTTGGGATATGGTCTAGAAGGGAAGGTAAAATGTACTTCCATGGCAGAGAAAGTTTTCCCTTCTTGTTCACACCTGGTGAGTGTATCTTTTATCTTAGGTCCAAACAGAGAAGAACCGTCAAAGGGGGCATTGGTAAAGGTAGACTTGAAAGGCTTCGCAAAATTACATAAGCGCATCCAGGAGTGTCTCCTAAGGGGAAACTCCATAACCTGCTGCCCTGCTCACTCCATTGGCTGCATAGGAGATCAGCCTCATGGAGGAGTTCATGATGGAATTTAAGGTGGACAACTGAGCAGTCACCTTCTCAGGGACTCCTTCAGTAGATGTACCTTGAAGAGTATCTACTAACTCCTTGAGAATATCTCTCTGAAGCCTAGTAAAATGTGATAGTTCAGCGATCTGAGGGTAAAAGCTGCTGAAGAGAAGATACACTTCCCGTATCTATTGTTTGATACTCCTTGTTTGGCGGATGGACAAATGAAGTCTCTGCTAGCTCCTTTTTAGTGGCCATTGCCACCACCATGGCATCTACAGGCACGCCCTTGGACAAAAACTCTTTCTCTTTTGGAGCTGAGAGAAATTTGTTGGGTCTTCTGGGGACTGGCTCCATGGCATCAGGAGTTTCCCACACCTTTCAACTAACCAGGTCCAAGAGTTCGTCAAAATGTGGAGACACCCAAGAGGCTGAAGGTTGAGACCCGAAAGCCTTCAGGTAAACTGACATCAGAAGGGGTGACAGTGGGCCAGCCGCCTCTCTGCTTTAGGATCTCTAGAATGTCTACAAAGGAGACATCATCAGAGGATGACTTGGGGAACCCTTCTGACTCCTCGAGGTGAGTGTCTGAGGTGATAGACTCATCAGGGAAGTCTACATTCTTCCTCTTGCATGTCCTCTTCTGAGGGACCTCCTCAGAAGGGTATTCTGAGGAGGTCTTGGAAGACTGGGGGCCACCCAACGGGGGCTCTTGAGGTTGCGGGTCTCTGCTGCCAAGGGAGAGAGAAGGTGCTGAGACAGAGGTCGGTGCTTGAGGGGGAAGAGTATTGGTAGCCTTGTGTGGAGCTGATGACTGTGACAGCACGCTCCTCATCATGCAGATCTCTTTGGCTCCAAAGACAGCCCCGGTTCCGAGGAAATGGAGGTAGTCCTTGGCTCCAGAGCGACTGGCTCTGAGATGGATGTAGGATCCGAGCTCACCCTGGCTGACGCACTGAGAGGGAGACTCGGCAGCAAAGAGGTTCAGGTCCAAGTGTCCCTGTCGGGGCCGACCGGTGAGCTCCAGCTCCTAGACACCACAGATGGCACTGAAGGTGTCAGAGTGGAAATCAGCTCCAAGAGAGCCACAAGAGGAGCTGGAACCGAGGGTTACACAACAAGCAGCACTGAAATCTCCTGCTCCAAAGGTCGGACTCGGCTCGGAGGAGGAACCACAACAGGGAGAATGGACTCAGATGGCTCCGGAACCGACTGGGTCAGAGCCAACAACAATTTGGGCAAAGCAGACAACTTCAAGAGTCAAAGCACTACTCTCTCCACATCTTCTTCTGACAGGCTCTTGGAGGATCTGGATGACAGGGTAGGTGTAGGTGATCTGGATCTCTGAAAAATGGGAGATCATATACGTTTGGGGAGACTGGCAAAAGATCTCTGGACCGGCTCCGATGCAATTTTTCAGTAGTCGGCTCTGAAAGGCTTGGGTTTGACACTGTAGTCTCAACATCGACCACCTCGACCGGCTCCAAGGACAGTGAAGCCGAGGAGGTAGAAACTTTATCTAGTTTCAATGTTTTTTGAGGAGGTTCAGGCAAAACATTCAGTGCCGGAGAATGTCTCTTGGCCAACTTGACCTTCTGTTTCCTAGAAGAATGGGACTTTCATGATGAAGAAGAGCTTGCTAAGTCTTCCTCGAAGGAAGGCTTGAGGAGACCTTTCAGTATTAACTTGTTCTTTCGCTCCTGGAGAACTCTGGAGCTAATGGAGTGACAGAAAGAACAAGTTTCCTGCAAGTAAATGGCTCTGAGGCAATAGAAGCAATTACTGTGGCTATCTGTAATCGACATCTTTTCGGAGCACTTTATGAATTTTTTAAAACCCAAAAGTTTGTGGTCTTTGGATTTTTTAGTCATGTTGCAAGAACTCTATAAACAGTAAGAAGGAAGACATGGTCCTCTAATTTAAACGGGCCTCACCCTAAGACAGGTGCACACCAAACACAAAGAGGACTAGGTCCTCTAACTTAAACGAGCCTAGCCCTAACAAACCACACACACAGAAAAGAGAAAACCAAAGAGGACTAGGTCCTCTAACTTAAATGGGCCTAGCCCTGTTAGAAAGATTCAGAGATAAAACAGAGAACTAGATCCTCTAACTTAAACGGAGAAAAAAAAGAATCTTAGGTTGTAGGCAAAGTATGAGACAAACAGCACTGCACACAACTATTAATCTATAAAATTGTGAAAACAAGTCCCTAATACAAACGAGGACTATGGAAATATAAACTGTGTCAAAAACTAGGACAAAAACACTTCACACAAATATTAAGGTATGAAAAAGTGAAAAACAAAGTCCTAATACAAACGCGAACCTACATAAATATAAACTGTATCAGAAAACTAACACACAGGATACTACACGGAGAACAACAAGGGCCCAATGGCCAACAAGTTCTCAAAAACTAAGTAAATGGCAAAAACACTTCTAAACACTACCTATAGGATAACTAACACTAATATCAAGTATAACTAGCTAAAAGTATCAAGAAATATCAGTAAATGTGAATAATAAAGAAAAAAATTTTTAACTTAGCCATGGCCAAGCAAGAAGCACTTCTAAACTCGTAGATGTGGCAAATGAGATCTGGGGATTGTACTAGTGCACTATGGGATACCTACCTAGCCAAGAGCCAACTAAGAGACTTTGAGCTTTGTAATAGGCCGAGTTGGAGCTGAGGATCGGCTCTCAACCCATATGTAAGAATGAAGGTGAGACAGGACTACAGAACATCTAAAAGCTCTACATTTTGCTAATACTGATAAGTTTCTGTGCTTTGAAATTAGGATCTGGATATTTGCTCATATGTATATATTCCATAAATTTGTCAGAAGTTACAGGATTATCTACAGTCTGACGTATACTACAGTAGATACTGAAAATCACAGGCTGTATAAATAAATGTTTTGTGTGGTTACATTTGCAAGGTTATATGTCATAATTTCATTAAAAATGTTAAAAAGAAACTGGTATTTAAACAACTGTCTTTAGCTAATTTATTGCTTACAAAACAGAAACATTTTGTGGAACATAGTAGAAACTACAAACAAACATCAGACTGCATTACCTTGGCTGATGCACCATTCTAGCAAGAGAAGAAGTCTCGTATTCCCTTGGCATGTCATATAGTCATCTGTCAGTAGAGGTGCTAAGGTTGCCAATGCAGCAAGTGCATGAAGCTGTAATTCCTCAAAGTGAGCAGCAGACCATTCTCTTACACCAGGTTTCTCATTTGGTTTTACGTAATGGAAAAGGGCCAAAATTACTCTTCCATCACACATCAACTAGTACAAGAGAATCATAAAAAAGAATGTAATAAAAAGCTAGTGCAGTATTCTCTTCATAGATATGTTAATGATTTTTTCGGCTATTAATTATTAATAAGCACATCTATAAAACAGAAAAAATATATAAATAGAATAATGATACCAAGGTTTTGAGACGAACAAAGGCTGTAATTGTAAAAAATCATCCACTAAGAGCCAGTATCTTCCTTAAGACCTCACTTTATTCGAACAACAGGAACAGTAGTAAGCGTTTTCACCCTGATAGGGCTTCTTCAGACCATATACAAACAAGCACAGCTATACTTCATTATAAATAGAAAAAGGCGCCAAAAAACACTCTACTAATTAAAGTGACAACTGACTGAAAAACAGAGTAGATATCACAAATAACAAATATATCAGTTCATTAAAAACATCATCATAAATGTCTAAAAGCAATATAAAAAACCTCACCTATTGCTCATAACATAGATAACCCCCCATAAAACCCAGAAAATGTGGAAGCATGTCAAATAATGATAGTTCCTATGCATGAACCCAATGCCTAAGAATACTATAAAAGGCAGTATGAATGACACTACTATCTCAGCCCTCAGGATTTAAGGAAGGGCTTCAGTAACATCTTGTCATTCAAACCAGGGATGGTATCAGCCCTCAACCTAATAATCCAATTTGCTTCTTGCGTTTCCATCCTATTTCTTATATCCCCTCCTCTGAACTACTGGGGATAACTTCCATAACTCTGAAACTAAATTCATGAGTATTATCAGTGCAACTAATATGTCTGGATAGAGTGTTGACAGTGGATCTAATCCTAATTTGATAAAGATGTTCCCTATGTCTGTCCCTTAGCCTTCTGTTCGTTTTTCCAACATAGAACGCCCTGCATGCTGAACAGGATGCGAGGTATACCACATGTTCTGACATATAGCTAGAGGTGACTCTAAACTCAAACTTCAGACCATTATTAGGGTGTATGAATGCAGTACTAGTATCAATATATCTGCAAAAATTACATCGATTGCATGGTAATGAACCTATCTGCATGGTAATAAACCTATCTGCTCATGGCTACCTCTCCTTTGTTTGGGACGACAGAATACCATCTTCAAATTAGGTTTCCTCTTATATACAAACTGCAGGGTTTCCCCTATAACCTCTCTGATATCAGGATCCACTGTCAACACCTCTTAATGAGCTCAAATTGCATCCTTAATATTCCCTACATCCTGGGTATAGAACAATGGACTCTAATCTCAACACTTCGATTGGGTGTAGCTACCATCTCCTGCTGAACACTATTTGCCTCATCTCTTACTAAATCTGAAAAATATGGGCTAGCTCTATCCATTCTTAACGCTGAAAGGCCAGACATGCCCTTCAATATATCTTCCTCTTTATAAGCTCTTTCCCTAAATCTATTACATAAATCATTAAGTGCACTATCAAAACCTTCATCTGAGGGATTATAGCGTGAGGCTCTCATAACCTGACCCTTCACTATATTCCTGAAAATATACCCAGGGTGCATACTATGTCTATGTAGAAGGGCATTCCGATGTCATGCTTTCCTGTATACACATGTATTCAGGAACCCATTCGTTAATCTCTCTACATAGACATCAAGAAAAGATATCCATCTGTCAGAGAATTCATGACTAAATTTCAAGTATGGAGATAGCCCATTAACATGATCCATAAATACAATCAGTTCCTCTTCTGTACCTTTCCAAATGAGGAAGATATCGTCCACAAAGCACCTGTAGAAAAGAATATTTAAACGGAACTCATCCAATTTAAACAAATGTTCTGCTTCCCATGCAGCCATAAACAGGTTGGCGTCGCTATTGGCACAAGATGTGCCCATAGCTATGCCATCCCTCTGCAGGTAACTCTGTGAACCAAAATAAAAAAATGTTATTCTCTAATACCACCTCCAGAAATAGAACCAAAATGTCCATCCTGGAATCACTAAATTCAGTGTGATGTTTCAAGTAGTCATGAACTCTCTCAACACCCACCTCATTTGGAATCACAGTAAACAAGGAATGGACATCTAACGTTACCATTTTCTGCCTTCCTCTGCTCATCCACAAGGATGGGCATGTTCCCCCATGAGGCCTATTGTTGCAGGCAGGGGGTGGTCAATGGAACCTTTTTCTATTTACGTAGAGAGGTTCTTGCGTCCAGTTGTGGACACTAATCCTTATATACTAAAAGATACTAAACAATTCCTTTTGGAATTACATGAGTGTATGAGGACAATACCAACTCAATGTCCTTTTATAATGGTATTGTTGGTTTACTCTATAGAAACAAAAGGTTCCTCACACCCATTTCCAGGATCTCACTAGCCCAAGCTTACCTTCTCACCAACCTCTTTTACAGCTCTCAAACCAACTTACAGTCTTTACTACTTTCCAACCTGAAACCACCTACAACAAAGGTGCTAGATTTGCAGCCAATCTGCCCTCAAGATCACACCACTGTTATGCTCTCCAGACACTTAGCTGGGTAGAGTTTCCTAACCAACTCTTATTTACCCAACTTCTCCTTATCCATACTATTTTGAATAAGCCCTCCTCTTGCCCTAGCATTTCCTCACTTGTCTCCTTCTATAGGTCCCCTTGATCCCTCAGTAGTTCTGACCAATGTCTCTTACAAATTCACAAACCTAAAAGATCTACTGGACAGAATCTCTACAGCGACTTCCCTGCTCTTGCATGGATCAAGCCCCCCATGAGCCTTAGAAACATTTCCTACATCCATAAATTCCAGAAACCTCTCAAATGGTACCATAACAGCACATGGATTTGCCTATGTAATCATCCCACATGAACCCACATCTTTCTCTATCACTATCCTCCCTATTCCTCCCTTCCCTACTACCATAACTCACTTAACTGCTCTGTGTTGTACAATTACCATCTGTAGATAACCCAATGAGTTATGTAAATTAATTCAAATGTTTTACTGTATATTTCTTTGCTATGTTTTTTTTTCAAGAATGTTATAATACCTCTTACTATATTGTACTGTGGAGCTTTATCTACATTTGCATAACTGTTTACTGTAAATGTTTTTCACTGTATTTATCTTCAATTTGTAAATTTTCTTCCTTACCTGTACTGTGGAGCTTTTCTCCCCAGGCCTCCACTGAAAAAGGGCTTTTGCTCAGATGGACTATCCCGGTTAACAAATGTCAAATAAATAAATTGCTCTTAAAGCTGATTTGCCTTTCATCTTTCTCTCTGTCTGCTATCTACACTGCTCACATCATACCCACAGTCAGCTCTTATCACTGGCCCCACTCACCTACTGCTCTCATCTGAATTCTCCCCTCCCCTACCGTCCCTCTTAATCCATCACTAACTGTCCCTTGTTCTCCTTCCATCCTTATTTAGACCTTCCCCTTCATTCTGCTCAGCTAATTACTCATCTCCTCTATCCTATTTACCCCAGCGATAATCTCTCCCTTCTGCTTTCCTTTTTCAGGTAATACTCACTTTGCGAACACCCTCGTCCTTCTCTCAGCTCTGAGGTATGCGAGAAACTTTGTTCACAAGCAGTAAGGATTTTTCTGCTCGGAGCCCACAAACTACCCTGTTAACTGAGCCACCTTGCCAATGTACATTTGTCTACTATATGATTTGAGTACATTGATAACTACTGTATAGTTAATTGCTATAACTACCTAGTCTATGTGTATTCGGTGACCTGTACATCACTGCACTGAGAGTCTGTGCTTAACAGTCTAGAATTTATGTTTCCCTAGATCAGCTCTTCTCAGCTCAACTCTTAGCCCCCCCAGTGCCCCCCATAGAACGCCTAGCTCTGTCTAGTGTCCATTCTGTCCCCTAGCCCCTCACCCCCTCCCTCCATCCTAAGATACGCTGCAGTCATTACTTTCCACTACTACCCTGGTTTGGCTCTGGTTTATTGGCCATACACACTCCACTACTTGGTACACTTTTTCCTATTTATCTTGGGTGATTTTAGCTATCCTTTTCTCCCACCACAGTGTCTTGTAGCAAGACTTGCCCCAAGGTTATTGTCCCGTTTAAGTTCAAACTAATCTAGCATAAGTTATTTTATATAACAACCCAGCTTACTGGTCATTTACATTCTAACTACTCTACATTAAAGCTACTCTTGTAACATTTCAGCTTACTGATTGTTTTTGGCACATCAAGTCCTCCTCGCGCCAACCCACTTTGTTTGCCCTCCTTTTGCTCGTGCTCACTCCACTCCCCTACCCTACCCCCATTCCCACCTACCCCCACTTATCTCACATTTACACCTAACCAAACGACAACCCTTACCCTGCTGAACCAAGCCATACCCATCTTCCCAATATCCTCACAAACCCCACCTACTCACTCCCCCCTCACCTCTCTCCCACTATACTCCACCACTCCCAGCTACACACCATTCACTTCTGCTACACCTTAATTACCAGTACTCTTTTACTCCCCTTTCATTACTTCACCTACATCTCCATCTCCCTCCCCTCATACCAAATAAATCACGTCCACTCACCAACACTACCACTATCCACTCTACACTCACAAATCCCACACTTATAGTAACATTAACCCACAACTCTATAATCACACAATCACTCTCCTATCAATGCTCAAACACTTATACAACAAACATCCTATTTCCTCAGCTTCCAAATTCCATAAACTAACTACCAAACTTTGACTGCTTCTATTACACTCTACAATGCATATTAATCTCCAAGCTGACATCCATCCCAACCCATGTCCTATTAATAACATCTCTCAGCGACTACAGTCTTCACCATGTCCCACTTAAACCAACTCTACTCAGTCTATCATACACTCATATCCCCCTACTTCCCTCTTCTAAAAACCTCTAACACTGACATGCTCCTAACAAATTTCAATCTCCATAGCATCATAAAAAAACAGCAAATTCCATGCTGCCCTAGCCACCTACTCACCAGATATAGCTGTTATAACAGAAATCTGGTTAAAGTCCCACATTAATGACAGTGAAATTGTTACAACTGGCTATAACATCATTAGACTGGACAGATTAAACAAAAGAGATGGTGGTGTTACTGTTATGTTTAAAGACAGCCTCAAAGTTATACAACTAAACTGTGCATTCTTCTAAAGACCCCCCCAAGATCACATTAAATACAGGCAATCCAGGAACGAAACTAAAAAATCCATTTTACAAGACAAAAAAACAATACTACTGTAATTTACAGACAGTAAATCAAAATAACCCTCAGAAGTTTTGGGTAGGTTTAAATAATCTACTACATTCTGGACAAACTTCAACCCCAATCCCTGTTGCTACTATTGATAAAACCCCTGAAGATGTTTGACAGTTTTAACCGATTCTTTACTGAGACAATTCAAGCCCTAGCTAGCCAACTACCTCCTAGCTCCCCTGGTCCTGAAAGTAGAACCCCTAGAAACCTACTCGCATTCGGCTTCCAACCAGTCACCACTTCAGTTATCTGTACCTTGATCAAAAAATTAAAACCCACTACACTTTCTGCTGATCAACTCCCTGCCGAGTACCTACAAAAATCAGCTGATACTATTGCTTACCCCGTCTCAATACTAATCAATCGAACCACAGTAGAAGTTAAAATTCCCACCTTCTAGAAAATATCCTATGTAATTCCACTTCACAAAGGAGGCAGCTCTACTGAATTCTCCAATTATAGGCCAATGGCTATACTCTCTCCACTTGCAAAGATTATGGAAAAATGTATTTATAGGCAACTCATGCACCACCTAATCCAGAATCACCTTATGGCAGACACTCAGCATGGCTTCCGTCCTCATCACAGCACTACTTCAGCCCTCCTTACCAACACCATAAACCATAATCGCAACAATAATTATATATCCTCAGCCCTCTTCTTGGATCTTTCCAAGGCATTCGATATGGTTGATCACCAACTTTTAATCCACACCCTGCAAACATTCTGTCTAGATACTAGAGCCCTTCAATGGTTTCAATCCTACCTTAATGGTCGACAGCAGGCTGTCCTCTGGCAGAACAAACTCTCTAACCTTCTACCTGACACCCTTGGAGTACCACAAGACTCTATATTAGGGCCCTTGCTGTTGTCCATCTTCATTAACGACCTTTATACTATCATCCCAAAAGTCAGCTGTATCCAATATGTTGATGACTCTACTCTGATTTGCTCGGCCACATCTTCAATAGAGTTATGGTCAGCTACCCAGACCACCTTTAATACAATAGAAAACTGGCTTTCTGAACGTCGTCTGATCCTAAATCCCAAAAAAACAAAAATGCTGTTATTTTCACCAACACGTAGGTCTACCACTTTCACCTTTACCATAAATTGAAATGATGGCACAATAATCTCCCTTGACCCCTCTACAAAACTATTTGGTGTCATCATAGATAATAATCTAAATTTAAACCTACATGTTAACCAAACTATCAAAACCATCAATAAAAAACTAGGGTCACTTTACAGAATAAAAGCCTTCCTAAACCCTCCAGCTAAAATTGCCACAGCTCGCTCTCACCTTCTTTCAACCCTTCTGTATGCATCCCCTCTACTCTCGAATTTAAACAAGACTGTCCTTGACAAACTCTCAATTTGCTACAACCACATTGCCAGGTTTGCCACTGGGCTGCCATTTAGGACACATCATTGCATCAATCTAAACCAGCTTGGGTGGCTTGAACTACCCAGCCTAATCCAGTATAACCAACTGATTATGGCCTATAAAATCCTCTATAATCCGGACAATACTCCTGCACTTAAAAATATTATCACTCCCTATAACAATCCTAGACTGCTTCGATCCTCTAACAAACTACTAATTCAGACTAGCAAAATTAATAACACAGCCAGTGACTCTCTCTTTGCAAACTCTGTAAGTAGATCATGGAACTTTCTTCCAGCTGATATTACCTTACTTTCAACCTTAGGTCAATTTAAAACTAGACTCAAACAACATTTGTCACTTAACTGGCTATGTCACTGTATCAAGCCTGGCTAACTCTCTCTAGATTGTGTACAAATCTGTTAACCATCTTACTGTGTAATTTAATTTAATCCTGATTTACGCTTGGGATTAACTCTAACCTGTGGAACTTGTTTAACTTGCTTACTTATGTAATCTCTGTAAATAGTCTGTAATATGTAATGCTGGTATTATGTAATGCTGTATATGCTTACCCTTGGAGCCTTTCTCCCCAGGCCTCTGCTGAAAATGGACATGCATCTAGTCGGACTATCCCGGTCAACAAATGTAAAATAAAATAAATAAAAATACCCATCCTGGCCTTCCCAACTCTGAAATACTAACTACTCGCCTAGAAATCAACCCTAACAAAGCAATAATTATCATAGCCACCTATCTCCCTCCTGGCAATAACCTTCCCATCATAGAAAATCTACTTTCCTGGGCATCTACCAAATTCAACCAAGAAACTATCGAACTTGGTGACTTTAACCTGGATTGGCAGATATGCTCATCTAATAACCCCTCCGACTTTCGAAATCTCTTCAACTTCACCAAAACCATAACCTGTCCGACTTGTACAGATAAACATTTCAAGAAGCAGTCAACATTAAACTGGATCTTAACTACCAAACCTAACCTAAGTTATTTAGCCAGTTGCATTACAGACTTCCTCAGTGACCATTCTCCAAACTTTCTATACAGGAAACTGCATACCCAAGGCAATATCTATTATAAATACATCTTTAGCAAGAAAAACTTCTCTCCCAACTACTTTTAACCTGCTACTCCATCAATGTGACTGGGCACCACTTTATCACCTATCTTTGGACTTAGCGGTTCAGTACTCCAATGACATTTTCCTTAAAATACTTAATAACCTTGCTCCTACTAGGAAAGTGCACATAAAAGCTAAGCCCCTTCCTTGGCTAACCTATGACACCAAACTACTACTGAAGCGCAGAGATAGAGCCTGGTCAACTTACCATACATCCAAAGAGAAAGTTGACCTCTTAACTTATCAGCAACTAAGAAACCTAGCAAAGAAACAAATCAAAAAAGACAAATAAACATTCTTCCAATCCTGTCAACAGAAACACCAAAACAATCCCCAAAAATTCTGGCAATCCATCAACTATCTGCTCAGCCACGAGTCATACCCCAACCTCACCCCCACTCACCTCAAACAACTCAGACCTTATTGCAACACAATTCAACTCCCACTTCATAAACACCGTCACCTCCCTGCTTGACAACCAACCATTCCAGCCACTTACAGTTCCCATCCCAGCCCCAGAAAATCCCAACCCCTTCACTTTCAAACCCATACAAACTAATTATGTAAAAACGCTTTTAACCAAATTAAACCCTGCTGTATTGCTGCAGACAAACTTCCAAATGAATTCCTAAAACTTGCCACTCCTTCGATTGCCTACCCCATAGCAATATTGATTAATTGCTCTATAACAGACCAATATGTCCTCATTCTCTGGAAAATATTTCACATCATACCCCCCTGCAAAGGTGGACCCTCCAAAGAACTAACTTTCGGCCCATAGCCATCCTTTCCTTCCTTGCAAAAATCTTAGAAAAATGCATCTACAACCAACTCATTAACTATTTCCTTAGTAATAATCTACTTTCCAGTTCTCAACATGGTTTTAGACCTAAACATAGTACCAGCACTGCCCTACTAACTTTCACTAACACCATTCATCTTCTCATGAATGAAGGCCAGCTTGTTTCATCCATCTTTCTTGATATGTCCAAAGCCTTTGACACCGTATCCCACCAGCTACTACTCAATAAACTGTCTTCCTATTTCCTCAGTTCATCATCCCTAACTTGGTTCCATAGCTCTCTCTCCAATCATCAACAAGCTGCAAAATGGGAAAACTCTCTTTCCCCTCTACTCCCCATCTCCGTGGGGGTACCCCAAAATTCAATACTTGGCCCTCTTCTCTTTATCATATTCACAAACAACCTCAGTTCTGCTATCCAGCTAGCTTCCATAGTACAGTTCGCCAATGATGCTACACTTATCTGCTCAGCCACCTCACCCCAGGAACTTCAATTAAAAATGCAAACTTCTTTTCAGGGCATTGAAAAATACCTCTCTGATCACCAACTCATACTAAACTCCAACAAAACTAAGATAACAGTTTTCAGAAAAAAAACACCCATACCTTCCCACTCCCCTTTCACAATCATCTCCTCAAATGAAACCGAGATAGTACCCACTAACCAGACTAAACTTTTAGGAGTTACTATTGATGATAACCTCAAATTTGATAAACATACCGCTCTGACAATCAAAAAAGTTCACATCAAACTGGGCACTCTATACAGGGCCAAACCATATCTAACTCTAAATGCCAGTTAGCTACTGTGTGGTCATACCTGCTATTCACCCTCCTGTATGGTTCTCATATTCACAAACCTGCGTAAGACAGACCTCAACAACCTAGAATTATGTTTCAATAAAATTGCCAAATGTGCCACTAACTATCCACACAGATCTCACCACTGCTCAGCTCTCTCAAAGCTAAACTGGCTAGAGCTCCCCAACCTTTTATCACTAAATCAACTTACCTTCGCCCACAAAATAGTCCATCAACCTAACAACTGCCCTGCTATTTTCAACTTAATCCAACCTAATACTAATCTCAGATCCCTCAGATCTTCTAATAAACTTATGCTAAAGGTTAACCACTCCCATAACTTTCATGGTGACCTCCTCTATTCTCACAGAATAGCCAAACTCTGGAACACTCTTCCCGAGTTCTTAGCAAAAAATCCTAACCACCGTGAGTTCAAACTACTCCTGAAGGAACACCTTGCTAGTCATTGGCTGTGCTCTTGGCATACTACAGGCTAATTATTTCCTACTTCCATTACTTTTACCCACCTTTTGCTCTGCCTAACTATACTATATTATATTTCCTGATGCTTCTAGCTACCCCTGTCCCTGTTTCATCTCCAACTGAATTTCTCATTTTTCTTAGCTGTGCAGAATTTTCTCAACTCCGTACCACTCAGTTTTGTGCTGATTTACATATATCTTCCACTATTCATACATGTATTCATATGTACTATGCTCAAAACTGTAATTGTTTTTTACAATCTGTCTCACAGCTGAATTTTATATTTTCTCTGCATATTTGTAGCTTCCGTTATTTTTAATTAGTTTTCAGTATGTAAATTATTATGGTTTGTGTTTGTATTGTACTGTTTTGGAGCTTTTCTTCCCGGGGTTCCACTGAAAATGGGCTCCTGGCCCAGTCAGACACTACCCGGTTAACAAATGTAATAAATAAATAAATAAATGGCTCTCTTCAAGGGAAATCTTGACGAGTGGATGGGTAACAGAAAGTTCACTCCAAGGATCGTTCCAGTTGCCCTATTGGATAAGGGCACTGTGACTTAACATCGGGAGGCACAGTGCCTGGGCACTTTTTTGGGGCTAGGCTTGTAAAGCCTCCAGGACCATTAGCCTATTACATACCTATGGACCTAAATAAATAAAATAAAAATAAATAAATCTCAATAGCTAGCTACAAAATGGCAGTTAGGCTCACACATGTTCAGTATTTATACACTTGTGCAAGCCCTTGGATAGCTCCTTAAAGGTATATACACACATACTGATATACACCTTGCAAGACTGCAAACATGTATGCATATATGAGTGTTTTGAGTGTGTGTTTATACACACTGTATTTAATCAGTTTATGAATTAAATGTACTGTAGAAGCTTAAGCTATTCTATGATATGTTGTACTGTCATATTATGTATTGACTCAGCTCTCTTGTATAAAAAATGCTATTTTATTCTTTTTAATCTGCTAAACTGCAAGCTGACACAAAATATCTGCTAAATACAGTTTTTTGTCTTGTTATATCATATTTGTTAGTAGAATATGTATGTATTTGTCTGGAGCCTTTCTCCTCAGGCCTCTGATGAAAAAGGACTCTTAGCTTAAATACTACTGCAGCAATGGGAGTGATAAACATCTCATTTGACGTCAAGAGACAATGATTCAGTATGTCCACTAGAGAAGCAGCTTTCTCAGGATGTGGATGGCTATCAGAAAGCGATTCTTGTACATAATACATTCCCACCATGCCTTCATCGCTTTTTGACAGTGGCAGAAGTGTCACTTCCTGCTTGTTTATATACCAGACCATATCCACATTGTTGGTGTAGATAGCACTAGCACCTTCAGGAGGGCAGTCATGAAAGGTCTGTAGAGTAAAAAGAACTATCCTTGATTCTAAAATCTTGATGGACAGATTAACCTCTGATTGTGACCACATTACTTGGCGTAGATGCCCTTGATAGTTATCTCCACCTACCACCCTATGAAACAGCCAGCCATGATGATAGCTGGGATTAAAAAGGGACTGCCTAGAGTTAGGTTTTTCAAATTAAATCTGCAACGCCTGAATATCTTGCACCAGTTATGTTATGGGATGCATTAGCCCATACCATTCTAGCTTTAAGGTCCAACTGCAATATTTTCATCAACAATATCTGGCATTTGGAAAAACAACTTGTCACATTCTTCAATCCTGAGTTTTTGAGGCATACAGAAATGAGGACTTAATGGACCTGTATGATCTGCTTCAATAAGTATTCTATCTAGTGAAAGAAGGGCTTTATGGTATATTGCATTCAGTGTATTCACTGAAAGTGAGTATCTAACAGGACTATAATTGTAATTTTTTTTTGTAGTGTTTACAAGGATTCCCAACAATGAGACTCAGAAAAAAACTCCCTCAGAATTATAAACCTGCTTTAACTTGGAATTGCAAGCAGTCAGTTGTCTAGGTAATGAAAAACCTTCACCCCTTGCAGTCTCTGGTCAGCTGTGACATCACACATGCAACTGGTAAACACTATGGGGGTTGAGGATATCCTATAATGAAGCATCTGGAATTAGTAATGATTAACATATAGGTTCATAGGTAGGTACTAGGTTATCGGCCCAAGGGCCTATGCAAACCTAGCCAACAGGGTTCCCTGGCTTTCACCACCCAAGAAAGTTATTTTCCTGTGCCCCTTGTTGGATATTATGAATATAAGGCTGAAATTAATTTTGTTGTAAATATGCTGAAAGAAAAAGTTTGCTTGAATATATGTATAGAGTTAAAAATGTGCATTCATACTATATGTATAGCAGACAGGCTTCTCTTCACAGCATCAGAAAATGCCTAACAAAGCAATATTGGAAAGCAAGGATTACATGATTTTCTCATGTTTGCAGAACATTAACAGACATCCTTTTTTATAAATTCAGCAATACGTGATGTTTTTCCAGTTGGAACAGCTTGTACAGATGTTTCCTTTCAGATTTCTGTTAATAGCATCCTCATCAGCAAAAGTGCTTACAAGTAAATCACAAAAGGACAATAGAAAAGTCTAAAAACAGACATTATGCGACTTCCCACAGAAGGCCAGAAAAACATACCAAGAGGAAATATGTGTGTGACTAGCTCTCTATATAACTATTGTAGTAATTCAGTTATGTGAGAGAAGGACAGAGAGAGGTATTTTGTAGAAGTCATCATTCATATCTGTAATGAAGGAAAACTTTATAAATATATGCTACAATCTGACAGAAATAGTATGTGTCATTTGTTATAAAATAAGTTATTTGTAACTGTGCTTATAGCTGCAAAATATATTTTTTATCAGTGAGCAATTTGAAAGGTTTGGTCCTTTAAACAGACTACAGATGGAGTCATGCAAAGCTCTGTGTCTCTGAATCAGCAGTAAACAGCCAGCAAGACTGTGTGTCTTAAAAATACTTTGGATCCAGCACAGCATAGGAGCAGAGAGCATATGAATTAAAATACATTTTTCAATGGTGACCCTTTGACAACGTTCCTAGCCTGTATCCAAAAACAGGGGGAGTGAGTGGGTAATGCCTTGCATAAGGTCACTCCTGTAAAAGCACAGTAACTAACATTTATGTGAAGAACTTCAGATTTCTACAGTATTCTACAGTTTTCAGCAATAATACAGTTTAATAGATGTCTAAATCTGGTGAGACTGTATTGCAGATAGATGGAGCAGTTCCATAAATTCTCCAGAAAAGGTACAAGACAAAGTTGTAAGACTGAAACTGCTAGTTTTGCTGTACCAACTTCACAAGTGACTACAGAAACTTTTCAACCATCTACAGTAAAGCAGCTTGGCCATTTGCCTCTCTGTTGACTGGTAAGAAAATTATTCTGTGTTACATACAGTATGAATGCCATAGAGATAATAATAACAGAATAGAATAAATGTATATACAGCATATTAGCAAATGTAAAACCTTATTAGGGCAAGTTAATAGTAAGGCATTATGCAAATGGATTGCAAGTTAATAGTAAGGCATTATGCAAATGGATTACAATATTTGACTGGTATCTGAAACAAAATCATGTGTGGTATAAAAAAATGTTTATTGCATGTACAATGTCATAAAAATACACTACATGCCACAAATATGTTGACATTATATTCAAATGTTAGACAGTTATGTTCTGTCACCAGATGTAAAAGGTTTATTTCAGAGTTGCAACAACAGTCAAATCAGTTAGTGATAGAACCGTTAGTAGATTTTGTTACAAAATAATGTAATAAACTTCTAAAAGACATACACAATGAGACAAGTTATACATACATCTTTTCAAAAGTGCATAGGAGTTTCAAATTCAGCAGAACAGCTTACTAAAGAATGTCAGAAAGACCATGCAACATTACAGGAAATTCTTCAACAGCAGTTACAGGATAAAGGAAATAAATTAGCTGAACTGACAGAGATTGGGGACTTCTTGCATACACAGCTAATTTGTACAAAAGAAATATATTTTATAATATGTTTATATTTTGAAAACATTTAAGCATACATGGTAGGATGGTAGGATCTGATGTCTGGACAAATCATTCTCAAATGTTTTACTTTAATTCAGTTAAAGCAAGACATTTATCAGTAGTACAGTATATAATTAGAAGTTATGTACTCACCATAACGTTCCATCTGAGTAGGTGTATTCATTTGTCTGCAACCTGTGGGTTATGGATCCGATATCGGATCCGAACCGGCATAGTTTCCAGCTATGGATCCAAGCTCTCAGCTCCTCCCCTCACCCATAATGCCCTGCTCTACCCTCATGACCTCAGATCGAGTTTGCCAAAGCAACAATACCCTCAAAAGGGTAACAAGTAATATGCAGGAAACTGAAAGGCCAGGGGGATAGGAGGGCGGGATGGTTGCAGACAAATGAATACACCTACCCAGATGGAACGTTATGGTGAGTACATAACTTCTAAATCTGAAGTAGGATATTCATTTGTCTGCAACCTGTGGGACAGAGTCCCCAGCTACCTGAATCTTGGGCGGCCATCATGGAAGGATATTCCGGAGCACCTGAGCCAAAGGATGCTCTACCCCTGGATGCAAGATCCAACTTATAGTGAGAAATAAATGTATGAGATGAAGCCCATGTAGCTGCTGCACAAATATCATCCAGAGGAATCCTAGCCTTGAAGGCTGCTGAGGTAGATACTGACCGGGTTGAATGGGCATGAACACCCTCCGGTGCGGGCCTTCCTGGCGCTTGATAAGCCAATAAAATGCACTGTGAAATCCAGCGGGACAGAGAAACTTTGGAAATTGGCTTGCCCAAATTGAATTTTGCAAAGGAAATAAACAGCTGGTCGGATTGCCTATGACCAGCTGTCCTGTTGAGATAAAATCTTAGTTGCCTGTGAACATCTAGTGAGTGTAGCCTATATTCACCTTTGTTTTCATACTTAGGAAGAAAACAGGGAGGTTAATGGATTGATTGATGTTTGCTTCAGAAGCGATGTTAGGAAGGAAGGACGGGTTGGTCCTGAGGGAGACACGGTCCGGATAACAAACCAAGTAAGGAGGTTTAGCTGATAAAGCTTGAAGTTCAGAAACTCTCTTGGCTGATGTAATGGCTACCAAAAGGCTGTCTTGTAAGACAAAATTTGAGGTCCACTGTAGCGGCTCGAGGGGAGCGGTCAAGGCCTGTAGGACCAAAGAAAGGTCCCAAGGAGGAACTGCTTGCTTAATAGGGGCCTGAGAAGGAAAGTACCTTTAAGAAAAGTTTTGCACAATTTGGCTGACATAAGAGGATTAGACTCTTGACCAATGTGATAGTGAGAAATTGCCGCCAGTTGAACTTTGACTGTGGAACTGCTGGCACCATCATTAAAGAGAGAGGTTAGAAAATCAAGCACTACGGGGAGAGGAACCGTGAAGGGATCTAGGCCTTGCCGCTCCGCCCACACAGAGAAACGTTTCCATTTGCTTGTAAACCTTTCTAGTGGATGGTTTATGAGCCGCCACCAAAATAGCCTTTACCGGTGAAGAGATACCGAGTCCTTATCAAGAGTGGAACTGGAGCAGCCAAGCGGTCAGCTTCAGGCTGTCCAGGTTCGGAGGAGGAATGCAGGATGGATGGGATATCAGATCCGGAATAGGATCTAGAATCCAAGGAGGATTCACCGAGTGAGACCTTAAGAAGGGGAACCAGATCTGTCGAGGCCAGAACGGAGCAATGAGAATCATTCTGCAACCCACCCGAGAGGCTTTCTGAAGAACTTGCAGCATCAGAGGCAAGGGTGGATAGGCATACAGAAGACCGGGTGGCCAAGCATGCACCAGAGCGTCTCTTGGGGTACCTCCGGGAGGAGGTATCAGAGCGAAAAACTGTCGCACTTGGTGTTTGAGGGAGAGGCAAAAGATCGCATGAAGGGTTCCCCACCGTGCGAATATCGTTCCGCTACTTGACAATTGAGAGACCACTCGTAAGGGGTCAGAATGGTGCGACTGAGCTTGTCCGCTAGGATGTTGGACCGACCGGAATGTGCGTTGCTATGAGAAAGCGATTGGTGGAGATTGCCCATTCCCAAACTCTCATGGCCTCTCGACAAAGAGGGTAAGACCTTGTTCCCCTTGCTTGTTGATGTACCAGACAACAGACATATTGTCCGATTGAATCGCAATTGTTCCCAAGGGAAGAAAGTCCTGAAGTGCTAGCGCTAAGAGCACTGCTCTCATCTCTAGAACATTGATATGCAGTAAGGTCTCTGAATCGTTCCACGTGCCTTGGACTGTCCGGCCAAAGTGCCCCCACCCGAGGCGGAGGCGTCCGTGGTCACCGTGGCGAGAGGGGAGAAGCACAAAATGGGCGACCCTCGTGGAGATCCGGGAGTGGAGCCACCACAAGAGGGACCGCTTGCAAGCCTTGCTGATCGCTATGGGATGATACATGGGGAGAGCAAGGTATGACCACTGTACTAAGGCGTCCACTGTAGAATGCATATTGAGCCTGGCAAGAGGAAGAAGTGCTATCGACGAAGCCATGGACCCTAGAGCCCTCAGGACCAACTCCGCTGGAACAGAACATGAATGGAGAATGGCCCGCACCTGGAGCTGCAGATTTAGAACTCTGTCCGCAGTGAGGAAGGCTCGTAAACTCCTTGTGTCTAGTCTGGCCCCTATGAAATCTAAGAGCTGAGTGGGTGCCAGGTTGGACTTTTGTATTTATTGTGATGCCCAGAAATGGAGCAAGATGGAGAAAGGAGTCTCGCCGAGAGAAGTAGATGCCTTGTTGGAGCCAGTCGTCCAGGTAGGGAAAGACCTGCACCCCCTGAAGCCTCAGGTGGGCCGCTACCACTGCTAGTACTTTGGTAAACACCCTGGGGGCTGTGGTGAGACCAAAGGGAAGGACCCGGAACTGGTAGTGACTGGCTCCCAGCCGAAGCGGAGAAACCTCCTGGGCGTCTGTCCATTAGGATGTGGTAGTACGCGTCCTTGAGATCTATCGAGCACATCCAGTGGCATTCTCCCAGAAGGGGGAGAATAGATTGTAGAGTGACCATTGAATTTTTCTTTGGGGACTGCCAGATTCAGGAGAGAGGTCTAGGATTGGTCTTAGTTCCCCGTCTTTTTGGCACTAAAAGAACCTGGAGTAGAACCCTGATCCGATCTGGTCTAGGGAGCGGGCTGGATGGCTCTTTTCTCTAGCAGATGGCCAATTTCTGCTAAAGCGGCCTCCCTTTGACCGGGTGGTACGTCTGGGAGGGACTTCATCTTTGGAAGGTGAAGGAAAGGAATGCGATATCCCTGGATATGATTTGGAGAACCCAGCGGTCCGATGTTATGGACTCCCATGCCGCTAGGTGCCCAGCGTCCCCGACTGCCTCCAGAGTAGAGCAGTCGGGCAGCCCTCAGGGCTGCTGGGCCGTTCAGAGAAAGGTTCCCTGGACCCGAAGTTTCTGGGAGCCCCTCTGCCTCTAGGGCGGCGTCCTCCCTGTCCTCCTCTGCCACGGAAGGACTGGTTGTCCGGAGCAGGCTGGGACTGCTGCGACTTCGGAACCACATCTTCTTCTGACCCTTTTGGTTCCTAGAATAGGGCCTCTGGGGTGCAGAGAAGCGGATTCCGACGGCAGACAGCGTCTTCCCGTCCTTCTCGCTCTGGGTCAGCGTCTCGCGAACGGTCTTGCCAAACAGAGCAGAACCATCAAAGGGGCGCCTTGAAGGGCTCAGAAAAATCGGTGGCGGAGCCAGGCCTGGCGTCTAGTGACCAGTCCTGTCCCGCAGCTCTGGCGCCCTCCGTAGCATGGGAGAGTAGCCGCATAGAAGTATTTGTGACTGACCTAAGAGTGGCCATTTTGGTGGAGTGCAGAGCTCTGTCCTCCTCCGAAATGGACTCAGGGGGGGATGCAGCGTACTCCTTAATAAGGTCTCGCTGCATCCGAATAACATGTGCCAAATAGTTCAGCGCCCTTACCGAAAAGGTCGCCGAACTGAACATCCGCTTCCCCAAGCGGTCCATCATCCGAGACTCCTTGCTCGGTGGGTGGACTGAGGGACTCTCCTGAGCCAGTTCCCTCTTAGTGGCCGCCGCCATCAACATGGCATCTACAGGAGGCCCCTTACTCCAATGGGCCCTGTCAGAAGGCGGGCTAAGGATTTTATCAGGTCTTTTGGGAATTGGCTCCACGGTGTCCGGTTCCTTCCACGCCCTGGTGGTAATAAGGTCCACCAGGGGGTGGCAGGGGACACCCAAGAGGTAGACGGGCCCGTTTGAATGCCTCCAAGAACACGGACTCGTCCGAGGAAGACTTGGGGCAGACCACCCCTGATACGGAGCATTTCCATGATGTCTCGGAGACATCCTCGGGGTGACCGTGGGGAGCCTTCCCTTCCTCCAAGTCCGTGTCTTCAGTGAGAGACTCAGGGAGTCAATGTGCCTCCTTTGCACGTATGCTTGCGGGAGCCTCCTCTGGGGGCTGTCAGAGGAGTCCTCGCAAGCAGCAATTTGCTCCATAGGAGCAACTTGGGGCACAAGCGGGCTGTCCCAGGGGCCGGATGGTGGAAGCCTGGCCCAGTGCAGAGGGAGCGGGACGGCGAAGCAAGTGCGGGGGGTCCGGGGACCCTCAACAGAGCCCTCTCCACTACATCAAAAGCCGCAGGGGAGCCGACCTCGACCAAAGGATCCGACAATCGCCTCCCCTCGGATCCGAAGAGTGGATCGGAGCGGCGCAAGCACTCGGATCCGAAGGGACAGTGCGCTCCGACACAGACGGCGCCGAAGGAGCACTGATCCCCCCGGATCCGAAACTCGGATCCAGGCTCCGAGAGATCGGGTCCGACACACTCGAGGGCATGGTCGGATCCGAAGTACCCAGTACTATCGGATCCGACCTCCCCCCGGCTCCGAAGCTGCTCGGCTCCAGCTGCTCCGAACCCGGGAAGCGGGTCGGAGAAGGAGCAATAGGCTTGAAAAAGGGTGTTGAGCTCCCCGGAGGAGGCAACACTCCCATCTGCATCTGGGCCTGGATGAACCCATCATCCGGTCCAGATCAGCATCGAAGGCTATGGGTAGATCTCGGCGAGGCTACCGAGGTAGGCCTGGAATGCCTCCTCGATAGCCTCGCCGGAGATCGGGTCTCCTCCTCCTCAGGACCCGGTGAGAAGCACACAGGTGACCGGAGCCGAGAAGGAGGAGACCGCTCCAACAAGGAAGCCGGGGGAGAAGCCCGCTTGGCTGGCGGGGCCGAAACAGAGGTCTCGGCCCGCCGCTTGTGGTGCTTCTCCCTCCGGTCCTTTAGATGCATCCCTCTCCTGTCCTGAAGCGGGAGTTTGAGTCCCAGGAGCAGGAGGGTGCTACAGGGGAACAGCTGCAGCCGCAGGAGTCCCCGAAGGAGCGGGGGTCGGGCCGAGTCCGGTAAAGACCCGCCAGGACCAGCTTGGACCTCCGCTCCCTCAGTGCCCTGGGGTTGAACCCTGCACAAATGGAACAGCCAGATGTGAGGTGTTCAACCCCAAGACACTAACACACAGTGTGGCCATCAGCCGGTGAGAGCTTATGGCCACACTCGCATTTAGAAAAATGACTTAGGCTGGTCAGCCATAGTCAAAATTAACCAAAAGTTACAGAAGTAACTTAAAACAATAAACTATAAAAGCACACAGGCCTCACACACACTCCCAGCGAGGGAGGGAATAAAATATACTACTGTAAATAAAATTAAACTAAAACAGTCAATAAAAATAGGAAACCTACAACTTTCACACAAAAAGTTTAAAGAAAGCAAAAATATTCTAATTTTGTACAAGAAAATTCCACTTAGCTGAGAGCTATAGAAACCACATCCAGTTACCAGCGCGGCAAACAAGATCTGGGGTCATGAGGGTAGAGCAGGGCATTATGGGTGAGGGGAGGAGCTGAGAGCTTGGATCCATAGCTGGAAACTATGCCGGTTCGGATCCGATATCGGATCCATAACCCACAGGTTGCAGACAAATGAATATCCTACTTCAGATCTGCTATTCTAATAGCATAGTCAAAAGGTACACAACAGTTTTAGTGTATAAAAATTAAATAAAAATAGTTACACAAAACTGTTCTAGTGCATAAAAATCAAATGAAAATAGTTAATAAGAGTAAAGATTTAAAGTCACAAGACTAACATGCTTGTATAAAGATATAAAAATACAAGACAGACATGCATGTATTTTCTTTTCATCTAAAATACATTTGTTACAATACACAAGAATAACAGGCAGACAACAGCAAACACAAATAATGTAAATATAAACATGTGTTAGTTAAGCTAATATCTGTTTTTTTTACATTTTTTTTATATTTTTTAGTAACACCACACCAAACAGTTAAAGTTCTGAATTTTAAAAAGAAATAAAATCACAGATGGTATTAGTCAAACAGTCTTTGTAAAATGAATGGCAGACCAGTTAAATAAATAAATAAAAATATCAAAATCCATGTAAGCTAATTGTAAAATAATGTCTATTTATGTAGTACAAATGCATATTTATGCAAATCACAATCAAATTAAAGGAAAAATGCCAAAAGAATTAACTATAGTTTATAGAGTGCAACATGTGAGCTCAGACCTTCCTAGACTAGATGAATAGTTACAGGAAATGTTGGAAAGATAAGATAAACAACAAGACTGATTGCCAGACAAGTAGCTTGAGGTTTTCTAAAGCATCATTGTTATTAAAACATAATTGTTAAAATGTTTACATGCAACACTATTTGGTAATTGTAATAAAATGTCACAATTGTGCATATATATCACTAATAATCTATTTGCAAGTAAATGTTAAAAAAAACAAAAAAAAACTCAGTTGCATCAAGTACAGCCAGAAAATGGGCTATAGTATACATACAGTTCAAATCAATTGTGCAGGAGGGTATAAATACCTACTAGTGGTAGTAAACAGCAAAAGCTTTATAAAAAAATGATCAAATCAGAAAAAAGTCCATAGTTTATTAGAGCCTAATAAAGTAAATATATAATCAAAGTGTTGGGCTGGTGTACATTCTAAAGCAAATAAACAATACTGCAATGCCGCAGGGGGAGGGGTACTTTCTTAGTTTTACATTGACTATGTGAGCAGTATTGCACAAGGGTCTGAAACAGAGCTACAGGAAGAAATAATATTTTATTCCTTCTTGACAATACTCTTTTAGGGGGAGAAAGAAAAAAACAGGTATTAGAGCATAAGAAACACTGGTAAACAGATTAAATCTGAAAGTCCAAGATATTTTATGCTAGTTATTATTGTATTGTTTAGTATTAAATTGTATTTGCAACATTTTAAACTGCAAAGTTATACACAAGATGGCTTAAAATTGCTTTATTACAGCTATACAAGAGAGAGTAAAGATATGTAAAAAATTGCACAAGAATGTTTTTTGGCAAAACAATGTTGGTATAAAAAAGCATTAATATTTTTAAAATAACAGAACATATCCCTTTGATGCCAATTCCACTAGATATTTCTAAAGAGACATAAGAATTTTCCAAGATTTTGCTTAATATTAATGTTATTAAGTTTGTAAGATTAGACTAAATGTACTTTACAGTCTTTGTATGTACAAATGCAGAAGAATTCAATACAAATGATAGTCTTTGTATGTACAAATACAAAAGAATTCAGTACAAATTAAATTAATGTCTAGAAATGAATATGTAAAGAAAACAAATGGGTTCAGGGTTCCTACTAGACTGAAATGCATGAACAGCAAAAAGTATGTATAAATACATACTATACAGGATAAATTGTAATAAGTTCAAAAGTAATATTATCACTGGTTTTAAGTTGGAGTCTTATTACTGGTTTTTGGACCATCATTTTAAATTATATTAAAATATTGTATTCATACAGCTAATGGACTAATATGTAAATAGCATTCTTCAGAGTACACTTCACTGTCAACCAAGATGTTAATGGGCATTTCAGAGACATGACCACAATGTTATGGTTAAAATAACATTGAAACTGTATATTTTCAGCAGTGTATAAATGCTTGCAGTAGCACATAGTTCTTGTCTCTTATAGTTAATTCAACAGTTGCAAAGAGTTAATAAAAGAGTTCTAAGTCATAAATTAAATTCTGTAATTGCAAAGGAATAAATTAATCAAGTTAAATTAAAGCAGACACAGCTCATTATTGATAGTTGTTAGATGCATTCAGTTTTGGTAGTAATATATGTTTTCATTGTATTAACTATGTAAAATTGCATTTTGATGTATCAAAAAAGACTAAAAGTTTTGTTACTTAATGTGTTTTCTATATAATGTGATCAAAAAATACATATCAGTATAAAATGTTTTGAGTATGTTTAAAAATAGATGGAATTGTTGGATATTATGAATATAAGGCTGAAATTAATTCTGTTTTAAATATGCTGAAAGAAAAAGTTTGCTTGAATATATGTATAGAGTTTAAAATGTGCATTCATACTATATGTATAACAGACAGGCTTCTCTTCACAGCATCAGAAAATGCCTAACAAAGCAATATTGGAAAGCAAGGATTACAAGATTTTGCCATGTTTGCAGAACATTAACAGACATCCTTTTTATTAATTCAGCAGTATGTGATGTTTTTCCAGTAGGAACAGCTTGTACAGATGTTTCCTTTCAGATTTCTGTTAATGACATCCTCATCAGCAAAAGTGCTTACAAGTAAATCACAAAAGGACAATAGAAAAGTCTAAAAACAGACATTATGTGACTTCCCACAGAAGGCCAGAAAAACATACCAAGAGGAAATATGTGTGTGACTAGCTCGCTATATAACTATTATAGTAATTCAGTTATGTGAGAGAAGGACAGAGAGAGGTATTTTGTAGAAGTCATCATTCATATCTGTAATGAAGGAAAACTTTATAAATATATGCTACAATCTGACAGAAATAGTACGTGTCATTTGTTATAAAATAAGTTATTTGTAACTGTGCTTATAGCTGCAAAATATATTTTTTATCAGTGTGCAATTTGAAAGGCTTGGTGCTTTAAACAGACTACAGATGGAGTCATGCAAAGCTCTGTGTCTCTGAATCAGCAGTAAACAGCCAGCACGACTGTGTGTCTTAAAAAGACTTTGGATCCAGAACAGCATAGGAGCAGAGAGCACACAAATTAAAATAAACTTTTCACCCCTGTCAAATAGAGCCACAGAAGTGATCCCCAGGGTTAATTTCCTATTTCCCATCCAGTCATTAAGATTTCTCTTGAAGAGTGCCAATGAGGAACTCTGCCTGACATAGATAAGTAGCTTGTTCCAGAGTATGAGAAGTCTCTGGGACAGGAATCTATCCCTCCAGCATGTTCTGTTTATTGTGGTGACAAGGTTTAGATCCCTAGAGCGTGTTTCCTGGAGGGATTGGGATTTCTTTAGTTGTAGCATGTCTAACAGCAATGGGTTTGACATAGCTTTGTACGTTAGGCAGAGATCACCTCGGAGTAGGCGATATGCAGAGTAAAACTGAAGTTTTTTGATACGGTCAGCATAGGGCATCTGTTTGAGGCCCATAATCCTCTTTGTGAGGTACTTCTGTGGGCTTTCCAGCTGCTGATGATATCTTGTGAGTTACATTCAAAAAGGGGCGTTGTACTCATAGAGGGGAACAGTGACTTATTTTTTCCTGGATGAGAACCCTTTCATGATAATGTGTGCCACGTAGAAGGATTTCCTGACTACTGAGACAGTGTGATTATCAAAGGAGAGACTACTGTCCACCTGAGTCTGAACGTCTCTTATCACACCCTCTGTGTTAAGTGGACTGCAGCCTATGTGGTAGTTCATGGGTACAGAGTTTTTACCAAAGGGGATGACAATGCACTTTTTGGCATTTAACTTGAGGCCATGGCTCTGACACCAGGCATCTGTCTCAGTCAAGCCCTTCTGTAGGATGTCCACGTCCCTTGGGGACTTGATTATGGCACCTAATTTTCAGTCAATTGCGAACTTCGTCAGCCAGAGGCCCTCTGTGTTAGCCCATACTTCAGAGAAGTAGATACCAAACAGGACAGGACCCAGGACTGAACCCTGTGGTACTCCACTTGTCACTGGTTTGAAGTGAGATTTGGAGTCTGCAACTTTTACAGTGTAGGTTCTGTCAGTGAGCCAGTTGGCAACCTATCTGGTGATGTATGGATTTATACCCAGTTTAGTGAGTTGATCTATAATTCCAGAATGGGGAATGGTGGGGAAAGCCCTGGTGAGGTCGAGATAGGTTCTGTGAACTGCCTTAGCCTTGTCTACGGCTTTGGTGACTGTTTTAAAGAAGTTGATCAGGTTTAGGAGGCATGATCTTCCTTTCACAAACCTGAAGTGGGTGGGGTCTATAGTTCGGAGGTTTCCAATGTCTTTGTTTAGGAGTTCCATGATGATACATTCCATGGCCTTGCAGACCAGGCTCATCAGGCTAATAGGGTGATAATTCCCGGGGTCCATGGTGACTCCCCCTTTGTGGAGTGGTATAACTATTGCTGTGCACCATTCAGTGGGTACAAAGCCTGACGTGAGGCTATGGTTGAATATGGTGCTTAGGTGGGGGGGGGGGGGCAGTTCGTTCTGAAATTCATGTAGAATGCAGCCTGGGATGTTTTCCGGTCCCATGGAAGCTGTTTTTTTGGCTTTGGAGAGTGCAGGTTTTACCTGCGCAGTTATGATTGCTGGGGCTCTGCATTCTTCCAGTATAGATATGGGCCCTTTAGTGGGTGAGAGGGGGGTAAAGTTAGCACTGAACCTATCAGCCAGGATGTTGGCGATATCAGTTGGATCTGTAAATTTCGTGCCATTGTGCTGTAACTCAGAGCAGACCTAGGTGTTGCCATTGAGATTCTTGACATAGCTATAGACTTTGTGGCTGCTCTTAGATTCAGTGGCAATCTTGTTTTCATAGCTAGCTTTGTAGGATTTTATGAGGGACCTCAGCTTCTTGATGAGGCTGACCAGGGGGCTCCTCCACTCATGGGATTTTACTCTCTTCTGCAACAGTTTCTTCTGTCTGTTGTAGAGTTTGTTTATAGCAGGGGACCACCAGATTGACTTCCTTCTTTTGGAGGATAGCATATTGGTTCTGTTAGGGATAGCATGATAAATGCACTTGTGTAAGTACTTATAGTGTGCATTTGTGTAGGATTCTGCAGTCATAATTGTATTGTCCCTCTGCATGGGTGTCTTGAAGTTTGCCACATCTGACTTAAGAAGCATGAAGTTGGCTTTGTAGAAATTCTTTACAGTGGTTTCCTTAATGGGGGGTGGGGGTGAGATGTGGATATCTATAGTGATTAGCTTATCGTCAGATCTGACCAATGAGGAGTTGACTTCAGGTGTGGAACACTGGTCACTCATGTTGGTAATACCTAGGTGTAGGATATTGCTGTCCCTGCTAGGGGTGTAGATAAGTTGATCCAGGGCATTGGAGTTTATGAATTCCAGAAAGCGTTGACAGAAGGAGTTGGTACAGGAGTAGTTTTCCCAATTAATCGTGAGGTAGTTGAAATCGCCCATTATTAGGGTGTTTGGCTGAACCCTAATATTTTCCAGTATATCAAGAAAAGAGGAGTGGGAATCCTGGGGCATGGTGGGGGATCTGTAGCAAGCTACAATTTGGATTGCCATTTTGCCCAGAGTTAGTTGCACTTGGATAATTTTTTCTGCATTATGTTGGGCAACCAGCCTGGAGGTGTGGATATCCTTAACGAATACGGACACACCTTCACCTTTGGTGTTTTGGTCCAGGACAGATGGCCAATAGGTATGGTATGAGTTATAGTCTGGTAATGCAGGGGTGCGCTCTGGAGCCTTGAACCAGGTTTCAGTCACAGCACAGATATCGATGTTCTCCATTTTCAGGAGTGCCTCGAATAAGTGCATTTTGAGGTTTAGACTTCTATCATTGAGTAACATTACCCTCAGTTTTTGTTTGCCTGTACCTGTTACAGTGGTGGGTTCATCATTTGAACCTTGCTTAAAAAAGGCACTATAGGGGCGGCAAGAGCCTTAGCCAGTATCCGGAATCCCAGGGGTGACAGGTGCAGGCCATCTCTGGCAAAGCATCATGGCCTGTCCACCATGTCGTCTCAGGCAGATAGATACTGGATCCCCTTATAATGACACCAGAAGCTTAGCCAATTGTTGAAGTCAATCATTTTGTCCTTGTACTGCAGTATCATTCTGGGTGAAGGTGGATGCTACTCATGGCTAGGGTCATACCTGCCTGGATTACAAGACTACATGTCTCTTTTCATGTAGTCTATGGAGGTACGTCTCAGGTCGTTCACACCAACATGGACAATGACTGAGTCATATTTGTACTTGTTGTGGAGTGACATGAGTGCATGGGTTATGTGGTGGATTCTGGCACCCAACAGGCAGCTAACAGTAACCTTCTCCTTGGTCTAGTCTGGTGAGTGGAACATCAGTGAGCTTGACTATAGAGTCACCTATGACTAATGTATTGGGTACGTTGTTTTGCCTTATGGGCTTTGGTTGAGTGGCACATTGAGTCTGTGGGTTACGTGTCTTCTGGGTTGTGTTGAGGGGTGGAGGTTGCTTGCTTTTCTGCTTGGGAGGTCTCTGTTTCTTGGGCACATTATTAATGAGAGCCTCCGCAAATGTTTTTTGTGTATCTATGCCAGAAGCGCATAAACCTCCTGGAATCCTTAGCAATTTCATGTGAAGACAGGTGTACTTGAGGTCAAAAGATCACATACATTCACCCAACAGACAGGAAAGGATGGACTGCATCATGACCACTACAAAACAATCTTTAGAGATTAACTGGTTTAGGCCACTCGATCAAGTTCAGGCCTGTGAATTTTTGTCTACTCTAGAACTAAAAATAATCTAGAATAAAACCAGATTCCTTCTGATCTGGTAGGTCCCTTAGATGTCTTGTTTTTGTAAATAGATGAACACATCCTTTCTTGCCACGTTCTTTTAATGAGTGGACAACCGGCAAGGAGGTAGAGTGGGGTTGGGGAGGTTATGTTGAAGGAAATCATATTGCCTCTAAATATTACTGTCCAAATCCACTTGTCTCACATTACGGTCAGCCATGCAGACAAATGAAGGGGCAAATGTCCCCTAACTTTTTCAATGTGGTGTCCCAGCTGTGCAAGATTTCAGGAATTACACTGTTACCTCTTGAAGGAAAAATGAAAGTTATGTGTATACCATAAAGACTGATCCATGTTGTCTTCTGTTTGTCTCAATAAGTAAGCATACTGGATCCGTATGGATCTGAGGCCAGCAACTATGTCTGAGGCTCAAGATCCACCCCTCTCCTATAATGCACCATCACCCCTACTGGCCTAAGATGAGTTTCCTCCTGCAGCAATTAAACATTATCAGTCCTGAAGTAAAGCAGTATTACTAAACAGAATACTGTAACCAAAAAGAACAATCTATAAGGATTGTAACCAGCAAGACTCCAAGGAAGGTACAGTGTTGGTCCTGTAGGACCCTTCAGGCAGTGACAATCTGGATGGGCAATGGCAGGTGGGAATGTTGAGATGAATGGAAGAAGACAACATGAATCTGCCATTATGGTAAGTACATAACTTTTGTATCCAATGTTGTCTTTTCCAGCCACCTCAACAAGTGGGTAAAGTCCCCAGTTAGAATAGCCCCAGAAGACACTATAGAAGGATATTCCAGAGAATAGTAGAATCAAAAGCAGCTCTGTTCCTGGACTGCAAGTCAAGTTTGTAATGAAAGACAAATGTATTAACTGTAGACCATGTTGCTGTTGCACACATATCATCAATGGTAACAAATTAAAAAGGCTGCGGAAGCTTCAACCACTTTAGTACAATGTGCCTTAAGTTTAGGGGGCAGTGACAGCCCCTTAGCAGAGTAAACAAAGGTGATACATTATGATAACCACCTGGACAGGAAAACATTAGATACACTGGAACCCAATTTAGCCTTAGAAAAGGAGACAAACAGTTTATTACTCTTTCTAATGTTCTTTTGAAGTGTAAGCAAAAATGAAGTTGACAGTGAACATCTCAAGAGTGAAGGAGATATTCACCTTTATTTAAGAAATGCAGAAAAAAAGACCTGTATGTGTACAGTCATGATCAAGTTAGTTTCTAAAGCCAAGCTGGGAATGAAAGCTGTGCTGTTGTGACAGAAACTCTATCCTTAAGGAAAATCCAATATGGAGGCTTACAATACAAGGCTTATAGTTCCAAAAATCTCCTGGCTTATGTTACTGCCACCAGAAACAACATTTTCAAAGACAGCAACTTCGGATCTAGGCAGTAGGCTGAAATGATGTCTCGGTAAGGCTTTGTAACAGGATCATGATGCCCCCAAGAAAATGCATGCTGCCTAATGAGTGCCGCAGAAGAAAGGCACCCCTTAAGAATGCTTTCAATAACCTTGTGAAAACAACGGAATCATGTTTCCTTACATAAAAAATTTAAATAGCAGGTAATTGTACTTTGATGATGGAATAACTGTCCACTGCATTAAGTTGGCCAGCCAGGAACTCCAATATCGAAGGTAAGGTGCCAAGAAGGGGCTCTGACACTTAGAACTAAGCCAAACTGTAAATCTTTCTTCACTTACTTCTATAGGTATTTCTAATGGAGAGTTTTTGAGAAAAGGTGAGAGTCTGTACTACACTAGAAGACAGCCTGGAATTTCAGTCTATCACTGGAAATGAATGACGAAAGGGGGGCAATGAAAATCACCTTTGTCTTAACACCAGGCCACTTACTGAAGAAACCTAACAATAAGGAGAGTTGGGCAATAGGTGTACAGGAGACCTAGGGGCCAAGTTCAGAACAGACAGTCTCTGGTAGACTGTAACTTCTGAAGGAGCAAGGTGAAGAAACTGCTGCACTTGATGTTGATCTGGGTTACAAATAGTTTGCAGCAGTGCTGGTCCCAATGACTGATGATCTTGAATGCCATTGATGGACTGAGGCACCAACTGTGTCGCAGAAAAATCAAATTGCTTAATTTGTCTACAAAGATGGACTTACCTGGGATGTGAGTTGCAACAAGAAAGCACTAGCTCGCATCTTGTTTGTTAATGTTCCAGACCACTGTCATACTGTTTGCCTGTCCAGCTATCACACAAATGGGGAGGCAACCTTTAAAGGCTTGCAATGACAGGAGGGCTGTCTGCATCTCAAGACACTGATGTGAAAATTGGCCTCAGTCTGGTACCTTGTACCATCCTCCCTTGAAAATGCCCCCACCCCCATCCCAGATGGGAGGGGTCTGTAGTTATCATGGCCTTCAGCATGGGGAACACAAAGGGTCATCCTAAAGAAGTTAGAGGGGAAGTCAGTCACTACAGAATATGATGTTTGTAGATGTTGATGAGCCTGATGGGATGGTACTCCAGTTGATGCAATATGAATCACTGAGCAGACAGTCAACTGGAGTACTTTCATATAAAACCATACATGTGGGACTAGAGTGACTGTAGCTGCAGGAAGTGTGAACTAGCAAATCACTTGTGACCACAATGAGTCAGTCATCTGAGTATGGAAACACCCAGTACTCCTGCAACCTGAGTAAGGCTGCTACCACTGCCATGCACTTGAACACCAGGGGTGGGGGTTATGGTAAGACCAAAGGGAGTGTTTTTATCTGGAAATGACTGGCTCACAGCCAACAGCATAGGAAACTCCTGGACTGCCTGGCTATCATGACAAGAGAGTAGGCATCCTATAGGTCCACCGAGTGCATCCCGTGAGAATAGGAAGTATGGATGATGCCTGGTTGATAAACTAACTTAACTGGCTTATGTCCAAGTCTGACCTAAGGTCCCTGTTCTTTTTCGACACTAAAAAGAATCATGAGTAGACTCTAGATCCTCTTTGGTCTCATGAAAGCTCCTGGAATACTCCTTTTTTCTAGCAGCTTTAATATTTATTGTGTTGCTGCCTTTCTCTGTCAGGGTGGAACATCTGAAACAGTCTTGAGTTTTAACTTTGGAAGGGGATGTGAAAGGGATATAATAGCCTCAGGTTACACTTCTTAATACCCAGGAGTTGATGGTGATGGCCTTTCAGGATTGAGGGTGGATAGGTAAGCCCCCCACACGACTGCCTTCTGGAGCACTGGAAGGGCTTGTCAGTGAAAGGACATTGAAACCCCTGGTTCTGCAGTCTGCCTTTGCCTCTTGGATGACATCGATTAAAGTTCCTCCCTCTACCCTGGGGGGGGGGGGGGGGTCCCATCACCAGGAGGGTCCTGGGCAAAACTCTTAGAGTTTTAGAACCAAAAATGTTTCCCACCCTCCTAGTTATGGGAAAAGGGCCTCTGAGGAGTGAAGAAATGGATTCCATCAATACACAAGGTTTTGCCATCCTTCTCAGTTCTGGTTAGAGTATTCTTAACCTTGGGTCCAAATAAGGTGGACTCACTGAATAAGGATATCTTAAAGATGGATATGTTAAAACATTCCTCAAAATTACATAGACACATCCAGGTGTGGCGGTGAATAGTTAAGACTGGTACCTGCTGCTATGGCTGTGTCATCTACTGCATTGGACAACAGACACATGAACGCATTGATGACAGACTGCATTGTGGCTAGTGTGAGTCCAATGTCCCATGGGACCTACTATCATTGGACCTGTGAGGGAATTTGACAGTTCTTCTGCCAAGTCCCTTTTCAGTCTGGTCAAGTGAGCTCTATAGTTCAGCGCTCACAAGGTAAAAGTTTCTGAAGCACACACATGCTTCCCAAATGTGTTCAGAGCTCTGGAATCTCTGTTGGGGGATGGACAGATGCACTCTCCTTGAAGAGTTCCTTCATAATGGCTGCCACTACAATGGCATCTACTGTAGGCCCTTATGTCAATTTGTCCTCTTTTTAGGAGATACCAAAATTTTGTTCAGTTTCCAAGGTATGGGTTCTACCATGTCTGGTTCCTTCCAAGCCCACTGGGATACAAACTCAACTAGTTCGTCTGTTAAGTGGACCATCAAAATCCTCAAGGAACACAGACTCCTTTGGAAAAGGGGCATCAATGGACCAGCCTCAAAGCTATCTGAGCAATACAAGGAGCTTTCCAAAGGAGACATCTCTGAGAAGAGATCTTAGGGACCCTTCTCTTTCATCAAGGTCAGTGTCTTATGTGACAGACTCCCGAGGGCAATGTAAAAAAGTCTCTTGCAGTTGTGCTTCCTATGTTCCTTTGTGATGTAATGACTGGAACAGAATCAGAAGCAACATGGGAACCCACAACTCTGGTCGTCTCAAGACTAGTTGGCAAAGTCTATCCCAAGGATAGATGATAAAGTATCGAAGATCCAGAAACTTTTGATGTCTGGACTGGATTTAGGAATGTGCATATCACCCTCCCCCCTTGCATGTGAGAGAATCTTCTTAAATGCCTTGAATGCCACATTTGAAGCAGGTCATGAGGTGGCCCCCTTGGATCCAAAGACGCCGAGAGAAGTCCACCCCTGGGTGCAGGTCTGCTCAAAATTGAGTTGGATGCCAGAGCCAAGCTGTCACAAGCTGAGGCCTAAAGCAACAAGGAAGGCTCTGAAAACCTCAGAGTTGACCCATTTCCCAGAGACTCAAAACCGTCCTCTCAGCCCCTGGGCTCACCCAAATCCAATGTGGTCAGAGGCAAATGAGTTAGAGATCTAGTCAGAGTTGAGGACACCCAGGGTGTTGGCTCTGATAGATGGATCACACAGGAAACATCTGGATCCAGAACCCCCAGATCCACCAGACAGATTAGAGAAAGCAAAATAACTAATACAGTGGGAGTACAAGATCTCACTAACCCTGTGGTGGGAAGAGCAGGAAGAACCCTTAACTGTATCTGGGCCTTCAAGAAGGTCCTGTTAATCTTTTCCAGGTCTGCTTTAGACAGGGTCCTAGATGATGACACCAAAAGAAAACATGAAGCCGACAGGGGTGGCCTGGAGGAGAGGTGCACTGTCCTATCTGCTGGAAGGGATGGTGACTGGATCCTGGGGGAGAAGCCTACAGGGAAAATGCTGGATCTGACACCTGAAATGTGATAGGGAACCAGATCCAAGCATGATCCCACTGAAAGACAGAGACCATATCAGACCTAATGGCCAAGGAACATCCAGAACCAGTCTCAGAGCCAGCAATGGATCTGGAGACCTCTTTCTGTTCTCTCTGGATCTAGCCTTAGGGGGATCTCCATCCCTGCCCTTATCTTTGAACTTATCCTTCCTGGACTTTTCAATCACCTCTTTGGAAGAAAGTGATACTGACAGAAAATGAGCAGATTCTCCCACTTGGGCAAGGAGAAGGTCCTTCAACACTAACTTTGATCGATGAGCTGCCAGTGCCCCAAGACTGAAGGATGTATCACACCACTCATCTATGCAGGCAGAACTCAAACATAAACACATTTGACATGTTGGGAGCTTATGTCCACAGGCCATCCATTTCTTAAAGCCTGGAGCCTTATCCACCATCTTGTGCGCACACACACACACACACACACACACACACACACACACACACACACACACACACACACACACACACATTGAGAAAGAAATGGGAGGGAAAGAAAGCTTACTAGTCCGAACAGATTAAAAAATGTCAGAAAATTGGTACTGGAAGGAGAGGACTATACGTAAAGAGAATCTCTTAACTAAGCTAACACTTGCAATAGATGTTTTAAGCAATAATAAGAAAGCTTTTTTTATGTATTGTCAAATGACTATTCTGTAACCAGGAGAGGAGAGCAGGCAGTTGAAATGCACCCAATCTATGAACAAGGGACTTTCCAAAAGCAGTCTAAATTGATGTATCTATTATAAAGAGCAGAGTCTTGAGAACGTGTCTGTCTTCTACCATGGCAAATTAAATCTGAGGATAGTAGTGTTGGCAGTGCATTATGGGAGAGCGGAGAAACTTGTGCCTTGAAATGAAGTTTAGTTGCTGCCTTGGATCTGATCTAAATCTGATATACCCACTTGTTGGCATAGATGGACAATACAACATCAGATCCACAGAATACTTTGATTTGCTGGCTATTACAATTTTAGTATTGGCAGTCATTATGGAAGTTGCTGCAGCCACCGTGACCCATCTCAAAACCTCAGTTATTGTTCTGTGAGTAGCCAATTTGAAACTAAAGCAGACACAGGCTCCAATGAGGCATTTTGAATTTCGCAGCAATGACCATAAGCATATTGTCCTCCTTTTCCATTTTCTCATGTTCTGCCCAAGGTGGTTGGCCAAAAAGCAATGACCCATCAAAATGGGTGTTGAGAAAGGGCACCTTGGAATGCCTGGTGAAATCTGTGAGACGCAACTAGACATGATGGTGAAGGGCTATGCAGTGCTTGTTGCCATAGCTGTACTATATGCACATTATGAGGTTTGCAATAGATGACTTGGTTGGCATCTGAGTCTGCAACCTGAATATCAAGTTTCCATCAGACAGGCATTCCAGTAATTGGCTCATTAATCAGCCAATCTCCCACTGGAACTGCAATATATGTAACAACTAGATCACTGTCATCAAAATAAGTATGGAAGACTCAAACTCACTTCCAAAATTTGTCTCGTCCTCGGAAATCTTTAACTGGGGATTAAATGCAGGACTCTGCAGGGCAACAGCACTTTAAAGGGCTGGTTCCATAACAGTGGAATTATAATTGGGAGTCTCAGTCAGCAAATCTAATCTTCAGGTGGCCACAGGATCCTCCCTGGCCTTCCCTGGATAGTTGCAACAACATCTTGATTTTCCCATGTTGTCCTAGTCACCACCCACACCATCCGGTTGATGGGAATCATGCAGGAAGAAGCCTGAGTGGTACAGAAAACTTCCAGCAGTATGCAATTAGAAGAGGTTGTGGAGTCTGCAGGACATCATCCCTCTTTGGCTTACTATTTCTAGAACCTCCTTAATTCTGCAGTCACAGCAGGAATAGTGTCAACTCCTTCATCCTTATGATTGTCTGGTGTGGGAGACTCCTAAAGGGAGTCTTTCTTATTCATCTTACACTTGTGCTTCCCACAGGGCCTTGGAAGTGACTGGTCTCAGGGCAATGAAGAGGAAAGTATTGCACTAGATATATAGTAACAATCCTGCTGGGGGGCCACTGAACATTCTAAACTGATTACAGAGATAATGAGTAGCCAAACTGGCTTATACCTGAAATATATCTTTGTCGTGCAAAGTAAGTACAGACAACAATGGAGGCAAAGGCAGTGAGAATGCAATGAGGAATTGAGGCCAAAACTGACACCATCCCCTCGGATTTAGAGGATTAATTCTGACTGGACAAAAATGAAAACTTGAGTTGGTCAAAGTTGGTTAAAGTTAAAACCTGTCAAGACCAACTCTAAGACTGAAAAGATCATTCTTGAACCCAGTCCTGAGAGATTGAGCCTGACCATCAACTCTGAGCCACTGGTCAACCTACAGGCTGATGTTGAGGTTATCAGTCCTAAAAGGCTGGTAGGGGAACTTATGATGACATCAAAATTCCCCCCAACAGAATCAGGGCCAACACCAAAACAGCATCCAGACCTGACTCCAGGGTCAAAGGCTTCCCTGATACCAGCAGTATCAACACCAAAATCATCAATGTCAGAGGGAAGGTCAAATTCAAAGGCTCCAGTGTTGACAGGTGTGAGCCTTAAACTGGGATCACAGCCACTGCCTTCTGTGGATGTCAGACCAGTGCAAGTGGATTAATTTCAGAGTAAGTGGAAGGGGAGTAATATCAGGAAAAGTAAGGAGAACTGAGAGTCTGTAACTGAAAAACTTGGCAAGAAGGAAGAGTCACTGACTATCTCAAAAGAGGGGTTTGCCCTTGAGACAAGGTCAGTTGCTGGCCCTTTATGGATGCTTCCACAGTTTTCTGATAATCAGTTTCAATAGGCTCAGAATTGCTTTGATGAGAACTGTAAAATCTGACAGAATTAGGGGTAAAGGGAATAAAAATAGTTGTTACTTTGACAGCAAGCAATGAACTAACATTAAGTTCTAGTTAGCTGTCTGGAAAAAGGGTCTGACAACTGTAACTGGCAGATTGGAAACTGAAGAAGAAGAAGAAGAAGAAGAAGAAGAAGAAGAAGAAGAAACAGGAGCTGCTTCTCTGTCCTTAATTTTATGGACCTACAACCTGAAGACGAATCTCATAGGCTTTTTCACATCTGCCCTTGCCAGCTCTATCTAGCTCCAATCATTTTCCATGCTTTTACATTTCCCATCCATGGGCTCCAGAAGCACAAAAGGGGTAAACTTCAGAGGAGACCTTGATGTCAAAGCAATGTTGGAAGAGGGCACAAACAAAACTTTCTTTAAACTTTGACAGTAAAATATTCTTCTTCCTGTCTCTAAATGTAACAAGGGGGAAAAGACATGTTTTATAACTCTCAACATGCTCTTCTTCCACATAAATTACACACAAGGTATGCTGGTCCTGCAGTGGAGTTTATGCCCACATCTATACTTCCTGAAGGTTTGACTTTGCATGACTAACAAACAAACCTAAACTATGCCAAATTCCAAATGCAATTGTAAAATGTCAGGGAAATAATGACTATAACAAAAACCTGAAGAAGGTAATTAATATCAATAATTATGAGTGCTCATGCACACATTCCAAGAAATGAGAGTGTGAATCAGCAGTAACAATGGTCAACAAGAACAACAATATACAATTTATTTTAAAGAGGTAAAAAGGAGTCTGATGATAACACTCTAAAACGGAGCACCAGAACAAACTTCTAGGATGAAGAAAATACATGTCAATAAAATAAGAATTAATAAAAAGAAAAAAAAATAGTAAAATGAGAGAAAATTAGAACTTACTGAAATCAGTAGAAAGGCTGGAATAATAAAAGCAAGCAAAGATGTACAAAAAAAAGGCAAGATATTTTGAAAACTTTTTAAAAAATATTCCCGAAAAACAAATTAGACTTGTCTATGTCTGTTTCCTTGATGCAAAAATGACAGGAGTAGAACCTTGTTGTCAAACCAAAGCACTGTGGGAAAATGGAGTAGGGGCCAGAAGCCTGGGAAAGATTCAGCTGCCAAGCAGACAAAAGACTGGCAGTTTTAGCCTTGGCTGCTGACAAAAATGGGCCTCCAAATTTCAGACTCTATAATAACTGTATAGGAGATAATGTAGCACACAGAGTAAGGTGTAAATGCACGGTGAATAACAATTGACAATTTTCACAAGTGCTTTCAGCTATATGCTGTAGCCATGGGAATTGGTAACTGACTACTGTATTTGTTAGAGGAAGATGAAATTCAAACATTTGTTATGTAGAATACTAATCAAATTTAAATCAGAACAGAGACAGATAGAAGACTGGCAATAAATGTAAGACCTATAAATTGGGAAAGGATGGTCAAGCCAGTGTTATCCATATTTATCAATGGACATGCATTTAGTTATGACAACAGGCAGGAATATTTAGCTACAGTTTTAGAGACCTGCAGTGTCATAAGACAGTGTTCAATACAAAAGATACACAGTTTTAACTGATATACCTTCAGAAGCTGCTTTAGTATTAATTTGTTAAAGCTAATGTAAAATTGGAATGCAGAATGGGCTAAATGTCTCAACATCATTTTTTCTTTTTTTTTCTAAATTTTTATTTGGTTTTAAAACAATTAATAAACAAATCAATTATAAAACAAACAAATAACTACTTACATAGGTCCACAGCTGATCAATATATCAAATTTATACATCAACAATTAATATTTTTAAGCAGGACTTTAAGTTTAAGCCAAGATTTATATGAATATGTAATATTAGAAGTTCTCATCTTTATAGTACGCAATTCACTAATGCAAACAATTTTTGCCATACTAATAAATCCAACACTATAGGGGGCAATTTTACTATTCCCCATCATTTTTCTTTAAGTGAGACAACCTTACTAATACAAATGTGGTTAAATTCTCTAAAAGATTACATTTTGCCAAATTCCAAAAAGATGTGTTCTTTTGTTTTCAAAGACAGAAAAAAAAACACTTTTCAATACGCAATAGAAGTGCACTTGGTCTACACTTGATTTTTTTTTTTCTGGGGACAGGAGAAGGACTATTTGATAACAGTGCATAAGGTATGAAGGAAATTAGTGATTAAAGAAAATATGATGACTAGAAAGTAATCCAAATGTGCTTAAATTCTCTAAAACCTTTAATTTTGCCAAATTCCAAAATGATGTGTTCCCTTTTTCTTGAATAAAAAAAGCATAAAATAACACACCACAAAATAAGGGGATGGAGGGTAGAAGCAGCTACTGCAGCTATGATCAATCGAAAATCTACTGTTATGGTAAGTTTACTTACACAACTGTACTATGTTCATCATATTGATCACAACTGTAGTAGCCTTAGCTGTATGGGTAGATTACATTAGCTAACCTGGGAGGTGGAACGAGAAGAGTTAAGAATCCCCTGTAGAAAGGTCCTAGCATGGCCTGATCTGAACCTACAAAAGAAATCAAACTTATAGTACTTTGTAAAAGTATGTACAGGGGACCAAGTATCAGCTGTTAGAATACTTCTAAAATCCAACCCTTTCCAAAAAGCCACAGATGAAGCCAAGGACTTGGTAGAGTGGGCCTTGACTCAGCCTGGAATAGTTTTGTTATGGTGAGTATAGCAAAAATAGCCTTAGACAACCATTTGGAAATAATCTGTTTTGATACAGTTGCCCATTCTTTTTAACTTCACAAGAAATCAGCAATTAATCTGAAGATCTGAAAGGTTTACTTCTCTCAAGATAGTACAGGAGTTGTCTGTGGACATCCAATTTCTCAAAAAATACAACCAACTAACCACCAAAAACTTCACCTCTCGAAAAACATCAATAAAACATCACCATGAAAGGAACAATACTTGGAGATGCTTTTAACCTTTTATTACATGTTCTGGTACCTCAGCCATTCGCCTTCAATGGAACAATTTATTTCAAAAAATCACATCCTTATATACCAAACACTACAAACAATTTTATACAATTAATTAATCAATTAAATACTTAATAATCATTGTTGACTGAATTTCCTTAAACTGCAAGTGATATTAGAAGGAAGAACATGGATAGCCCTATAGCTAACCATTTTATATCTGTACATAAAGGGCAAATGGGGGGATTCATTTTTAGTGTACTAGCACAACCTAAAGTTTATAATGGCAACTTTAAAAGGGAATTAAACAAACTTGAGTACAGAATGATAGTTAATTATCATACATTAAGTCCCAGAGGGAATGAATTTAGATAGTAATATAACTTTGTAAAATAAAAATAATAGGATAAAAGCACATGTACAGTAAGATTAAAATTATGAACATAAATTATGATATAATTAACATTTTAAAATAGTTTAGTATAACATAAGTTATGGGCTTGATTAAATTAAAAATGTCAACATGGACTTTTTTCATGAATGCATCAGTTTACAAGATCTTGGTAAAACTGTTTATATAAAAAATTATTTTATATGTATTTGTATGCACACATGAATTATTAGTCTATGTTTAGAGTATATGATTATATCATACGTGCTTACTTTTTGTTATTTGATGTATATACGTTTCTCTCGAGTTGTATAGATTTTCACTATGTGGTTGCACTTTAAGGAAATTCAGTCAACAATGATTATTTAGTATTTAATTGACTAATTAATTGTATATAATTGTTTGTAGTGTTTGGTATATAACGAGGTAATTTTTTGAAATAAATTGTTCCATTGAAGGCGAATGGCAGAGATACCGGAATGTGTAATAAAAGGTCAAAAGTATCTCCGAGCACTGTTCCTTTCATGGTGATGTTTTACTGACATCCAATTTCTCTCTGATTTTTAGGTTCAGGAAAGAAACTGGGCAGATGGACAGTTTGACTTAAAGTAAACAAAGGTCAACACTTTAGACATAAAAGAAGAATTAGTTCACAAAGAAACTTTGTTCCTATGGAAAATGAGATAGGGTTAACTTACCCACCATAAGAACTAGCGACTCAGACACTCATTTTGCAGAGGTCAGCGCAATCAGAATAATGTTTTCAATGTTAAGAACCAAGTTAGCCAAACTATCTGGTTCCAGTGGAGTAAGTGTTGGATTCTTTACCACAAAATTAAAATCATAAGGAGGGCCACCTGTTTTCGTTGAGGCCTATTAAGCAAAACCTCTTTCAAAAACATTTTGACATGCGACTGCATTGAAAGAGGTGGACCCATGGAAAGTCATGCTGAGATGGCCAATAAATGAACCTTGACACAGGAATATGAAATGCCATAGGATAGTAACTCACAAATATAGTAAGACCAGAAAACAATTAGCCCTGAACAGGTACTGGTTAGATTGCTGGCACCAACTAGAAAGCCTTCTCTATTGGATAATATATGATTTTCTAATAGCAAGCTTTCCTACCTCCATTACAACCTCCTGCATGTCCTCAGTAAACAGATGCCTAAAATGAATTAAGACCCTATCATCCAGGCAGTCAGTTGAAGTTCATCAGTAAGTACCAGGCTAGCTGCCTTTACAGGCCATTTTAAGCCTATTCAATGTCCCCCAAGGTGAGAATCAAACTCTGTAACTTGTGTCTGTAAGGTAAACACCTTAACCACTGTGTCAACCCAACCCAACTGCCATCCTCCACTCTACCCAAGTTGATTGATGGCAGGGTGTATCAAGCAGCCCTGTTCTTCTGTGAGTACATCTTGTCTGTGATGAAGCTTGAACTAATTACCCCTGGCCATTTAAAAAAAAGAGAAAATCACAGTTGCATGGGCTAGAAGTGAGTTACCACAATGATCTTGGGGGATTCCTTCTGAATCTTCAGTAGTACCCTGGATTTTAGTGGAAAAAAGCATGCAGGAGCAATCTTGCCAACTGATTGTTCAGAGAGAAGGCAAAGAGTTCTACTTGAGGATCTCCCCACAGATGCATCAAATTTTGAAAGACCCCCACCCCCCGATCTACTTTACATTCATGAGATTCTGCACTGGTCTAGCTCAGTGTGTTTGCTACACAGTATTGCTCTGATGGAATGTAGGATTCCTGCAGAGTGAGACTGTTCTGTGAAGCTATATCCAAAACCAACATGGCTGGTCTGCAAAGGGAAAAAAGACCTGGTTCCCCCATGCTTATTGATGTACCACGCGACTGTGGTATTGTCTGTGACCACTCTAAGAAGTTCAGGAGACCAAAGATGGTTCAGAGAATTGCGTGCCTTGATCAGGACAACCAGCTCCCTGATATTCATGTGCTTGCGTCTGTCCTTGGTATCCCACACATCCTGCACATTTTCCCATCCTGAAGCAAGTCTGAAGTGTTGGTAGTGATTGACTGCTTTGGAGTAGGCTTGGAGAAGGGGAGACCTCACTTTAGGGATATCTGAAATCTCCACCAAATGATTTCTTGAGACAAACCCAGCACTGAGATTTGAAAAGATAAAGGGTGTTGGTGCTGGGACCAAAGAGATTTCAGATACCAACATATCTTTCTCATGTGGAATCTTGCCAGTGGCATCATGAGAATCATAGAGATCATGAGACCCAAAATACTGAGGTACAGTATTCCCTCGCAGTGACCGAAGTCTGAGTACAAAACCATAGAAATAGCTCTAGATATAGATCTACTTTTTCCTGTGGAAGAAAAGCTCTTTGAACTGAGATGTCTAGTTGACATCCCAGGAATATAATCCTGTGTGAAGGAGTCAAGAAAGATGTTTGAATGATCTCTTGGAATCCCAGCTTGTGTAAGACATCTCTTACCTAAGAAAGAGATTCCCGACACTTTGAAAAAAGACCCTGGAAAGATAAGTAAGTCACCTAAATATGGAAGAATGTGGATATCCTGTAGCCTGCAATGAGCTATAATTGAAGCTAGACACTGTGAACACTCTTGGTGCAGTAAAGAGTCCAAAGGGTAAGACAGAAAAAGTACAGTTTTGTACCTACCATAGATGTCAGAAGGCCCTAACAAGACAGGCCAAATGCCAATGCTGCAGGCTCAAAAGGTTGTAGAGTGAGTTTCTCCAACACAAAATTGAGATCCCAAGCATTCTTATATTCTTTTTGCCCTAAGGAATTGCTTAAACAAAGGCTGAGAAAATAATGACTAGGCCTTCTGGCCTCAAAAAAAAACAAAAAAAACTTGTTGTGCTGAGAGACCTCAGGGGTTTAAATCAGAATATGCCAGGCTGTCAGATGTAGAGAATGAAGTTTGACATTGAGTAAATGACCGCAATCTGGCTATTAAAAAAATGTTTTTTGGCTTGTCCTCTGACCTTCAGCAGTACCTTTGGGAGGAGAGGCAGAGGTGAATTGAATGAGAGAGCATCCACTTATAATTTGTCTGCTCAACACATCTGCTAAGGAGTTCTGTGCTGGCCAAAATCTTGTCTGCAGAGGATATAAGAAATGCCCCCCTTGCTTGTTGATGTACCACATGACAGTTGTGTTGTCTGTTTGAATCAACACGATATGTAGATGTTGAAGTCTGGCAGGCCACGTGTCTTGTATCCATTTTCCATTTAGATGAGCTTGTTTAGGTGACATCCTGAGCCCACCACAAAATTCCTTTTGAATGCAAGGTATTATTTTGAATGACAGTGTCAAATCTTGGCAGTGCTGTGTCCATACATTCTATGAACCCCAAGGCTTGAAGGACTGTCCTTGCAGCCTGCCTGGACTGATGAGGGGTGGAAGCTAAAGAAGAAGATTTTTGTTTGTCGAGGGTCAAAAAGGCCATCTGGGATGCTGTATTCACAGTCACACACCCAAGCACATCACATGTCCTGACTGTAGACTGGACTGCTCACAGAATCACATACATACCCCAGGCATACACTGCCATCACATACAATAAATGAATGAAGAAGTTCGTCCTTTCTTGGGCCAGTATCAGGCAAATCGTCAAAATAAGGATAGATCTGTATTCCTCTAGCCTGAAGAAAGCTACCCACTGAGCCAGCCCTTCAGAACACTCTCTGAAACTTAGTAGATAAGCCAAAGGGGCTGATGCAGAGAGATAATGAAGTCTCAGGCCCGAAAACAGCAATGCTTCCTGCAACTGGGGCCTGATAGGAATGAAGGTAAGCCTCTTTGAGATCCAGAGTCACCATCCAGTGATCTTTGCCCAGCAGAGGTAAAAGCTGCTGTAACGTTAACATTTTGAACTTGGGAATGTCCAGATATGTGTTGAGGATGGATAAATCCAAAATTGGTCCATGCCTTTGAAAGGAGGCAAGATATGGAAATAAAACTTGTAACCCTGGTGTATGATATCCAATACCCATTTGTCTTGGGTAATTAACATCCAATTTTTCCTTGAAGAGTGCTAACCTTCCTCCCAAAGGTGCTGCCAGGCAAGAAGGATCTGGCAGCTGAAAAGTAGGTCATTGGGCCTTAGACTGAGAATCATAAGAAGGATTTAGCAGGCCAATTCCTACTAAACTGGAGAGGCTGAACTTAAAAAATCCTTAACAGCCTGCATAGACTTAGCCTTGTCTTCCATTTTCTTCAAGATTGATTCCACAGGTGAACCAAACAACACATCAGACTGCAAAGAGCATCCAAAATCCTTGTCTTAACATGGTCAGATAAATTCTGATCCTTCCTGCACAGCATCAAAACCACACTGTAATGAATGCTTACCCACTTGTTCAGAGACATGCACCAAATCTTGCAACTCCTTACACTCAATGCCTTCCGCCAGAGCATCCACCTTAGACTTCAATTGAGAAAGAAGAAAGTTTTGATATTTCAACATATGAAACTGGCAATTCAAAGCCCTCATAGCTAAGGTAGAAGATGTATAGACCTTCTTTCCCCATCTATCCAAAGCTCTGGCTTCCTTATCTAGAGGAACCGGATTTTTACAACAGAGGCCTTGACACACTCTTATAAAGATATTTATGAGCTCAGGGTACCCCTGTAATACTATCCGGTTTAACAGGAGCAGGAGGCAGAGAATCAGGATTAAGTGAAGCCTCTGCAAACACATCTTCCACAACATCCAAACAGGGGTATAGCCAAGGGCCTATGCTGGGGTAACAGCAAAACTCCCTAAGCCTTTTCCTAGAATCAGAGAAGTCCTGACCTTCCCACTTAAAATGTTCCCTCATAGAATGAAGTGTCTCTGAAAAGAAAAATCCTCTGGAGGAGAAGCAGAAGGAGTGGAATCATCATCAGAATCAGAATAAGGAGAATACTCCTGCAAGTCTTCAGCTGAAGACAAGCCTGCTCAAAACTTCCCAACTCTGGCTCCACCCTAGGCCTCTTATCAGGAGGGGCATAGAACCTCTAATCAGAGTAATTAAATCTTCTGCCATTTTAAGCATGTGCTCTTAGGCACAGACCCTGCTGAACTAGGAGTGACACCAACAGAAGCTGAAACTGGCCTGCCTCTGGGAGAAGCCTAAACAGAAGGAGAAGAAGGCTAACCACCTAGGAAAGGAGGGGAGTACAGTAACTTGGGAAGCCCCTTCAGCCTGACCTGCCTCCTGAGAGACCACCTCCTGCAAAATCAAAGTCTCCCCTGAGACTCCAGAGAACTCATCTTGCCTGGGTTTAACTGTTTAAAGACCAGCCTAGCACAATCCAACCTTTGCTTAATAGTGCTTATTGAACCTAGCACAAAAAGCGACACTCAACAACGCCGTGCTCAGGCCCCAAACAAGGAATACACAAAGAATGATAATCCCTATGTGGTATCTGTTTCCCACAAGAAATACAGTTATTCACTTTTTCTGACATCCGTAAAACACTGAGGCAACACTTGCAATGCTGCTTCTGCATCGGACCATGCGGCAAAGACTCATGGCTTTTTGTACCCTGACGTCCTGATGTCAGTTTGACCGAGGACAGCGGACTACCCATATGTAAGGACTGCAGCAATGTGAGATGAAGAACATCTGATGATTTGATCAAGACACACAAAACTTTAAGAAACATCTGAAGTGTGGATGAATAGGGATGTGACGATAAGCATGTTTTAAGTTTAGCATTCTAGCATTACCAGGAAACTTGAAAAAAGAAGAAGAGGAAATAGGCCTTAAAGTGACATCTCTTTGAATTTGGGCACTATCACAAACACATGTTTAGGAAAGAAAGGTCCAGACCTGGTCTCCTAGCATTTTCTTTCTTTGGCACTAGGAATATCCTTGAATAAAAACCTATCCCCACCTGGGAAGGAGGAACTGTTTTTTTTCACTCCTTGGAACAGCATGTGATGAAGAACCAGTGGAAACAAAACAGTTTGATGTGGAAAATGTGGAATGCCCCCCCCCCCCACATCTATAGGATATAGTATAGGATCTGCAAAAGCCTTCTGAATAGTTTATAGTAATTTTTGAGGGACTGAGACCCCTCAGTGTTGTCTAAATGAAAATTCTGACACATTCAAACAACAGACTCAGAGAAAGAGTAACCCTCACAAGGAGAATCAAAAAACTAGACTGTCCTCTGAGTCTGAATCATAAATCTCAAGAAAAAAAACAGTATCAATCCCTGCATCTTCTTGTTCAGATTCAGAATCTTTTATATCTTCAGAAAAAGAGGAATCTCTCTTCTTTTTACCAGAAACTCCTTTACAAGAAGGATCAACAGCCTGAATTAAACCCTGAACCAGGCACAGTAAACTACTCATATCCAAAGAATTTGAATAATAGATACGTTTGGTTTTCTGTTTCTTTTTGACAGGAAAAAATTGGGCCAACCATGTTACTAATGGCAGTAGCAGCTTCCCTAGGGATGGGTACAGCATTCTGACAAAACAGGAAAACCTTGCCTGTTCCCTCTCTCAGGATTGACAACAGTACCTCTCCCTTGTCCACTGGGAATACTCCAACAGTCACAGATGACATGACTAATCTTCAGTCCACAGTAGCTGTAGTTGCTACACCAGAGGGATTAAGGGTAAAAGATGAGTGGTCTGAGGTATAACAAATGGCCACATTAGAGCCACCCACCTGTACCTGAGGCAAATTGCTAGCCTGTTTGCATTATTTTTTTCTTTTTGTGGCTGGAAGAAGGACTGACCCCATGGGGACTGGTTGTTTCTTCCATAGTCAAGCCGAGAATGGTGCTTCTTTCCTGGGGAAGAGAAGTAGTAATGCCAGTAAACACTACCAGTTTACAAAAGTTACTTTTTGACAGAAAAGCACAGTAAAAAGCACTTTAAAACACAATGCCAGCCCCACGAAAGCAAAATAAATACAGTTTCTTCACAGGAAAAAAAAAATTTAGTTGCTTTAAACCACTTAAACTGACAGGCAAAATAAGCACTCTATTTAAAAGTATGTTACAGTCTCATAATAATCCATTAAAACACAACAATCATCTTTAAAATTACTTTTCTGAAAAGTAAAGTAACAAAACAGCAACACAAATTAGAAAATTGAAGTTTTTTTTCATAAAGGGAACTTATCTGCTCAGTAAAGGAATAGCACAAGCTGACCATCAATCTTCAAAGGCACAAGAGCCAATAGTAAAGCCCTGAAGGGCTTCAAGCCCAAACTTCTCTTTTGATCAGTTCAGCTTAAGCTATCTTACAGTTTGGGCATGTGGAAGGTGCACTGGAAGCTGGCTAACTGTTATATCTTTGGAAGGATATAACCCATATAGTCAAGGATACTGCAGCAGTGATCAATATAATGAACATCAGTAGATGTTCCAGTTCTTCACTGCTGCAAATAACCTACGTGTTGTATTCTGCCAGATTTCCAAAGCTCTCACTTACTCCAACTCAGTCATGTTGGCTACTCAAAGGCTAATCCATTTGTAGGGAACTATATAAGCAGCTAGAGTGACTAAAAATCTTCAGGATGTTCTAGCTGCTAACAGTATGAGAAAAGGGAAGTTCATCCTAAATTAAACAGACAATAACCATCACCAAACTGTAACCCACAGTAACTATATATAGTAAGGGGGATAGTGGGGGTGTGTGGCTGCAACAGTGAAGAATTTGAACGTCCACTGTTATAGAAGGGTACAGTATACAGAAATATACTATGTTCATCATTGTCACTGGTGCAGTAGCCTATAGGTAAATTACTATAGCTTACCCAACCTGTGGGGAGGAAGAAGGATAAGGGTCCAGGAGCCCCTGGAGAATGGTCTTTGCAAAGCCTGCTCTGGACCTGAAAAAGGAATCTAGTTTGAAATGCTTTGTAAGTGTATGGATAGAGTACCAATTTGTTGCCTATAGAATGCTTTCAGAGTCTACTTCTTCCCAATAAGCCATCGAAAAAGCTGAGGCCCTGGCAGATTCTGCCTTAACTCTGCTGGAATAGTTTTGCCATAGCGGGAGTAACAAAACATAATAGCTGAGGACCATCAGTCTGTTTTGAAATATGTTTACTGTTTTTAGTTCCAGAGTAGGAAACAAATAGCTGGTCAGCTTTCCTGAAGGTGTTGGGTCTCTCAAGGTAATACCAGAGTTGCCCATGCACATATAATGTATACACAATCTCCTCATAGGTTCATAGGATGTTACTAGGCTATTGACCAGAGGGTCTTTATAAGCCTAGCCATTAAATCCCAATATAATACTAGATGAGAGATATCATCTATGCCCAAGGTTCTCACTTGTTTCTAGGATCTGGATGTAAAAATGGGAGACTGGTGGCTTGATACAAGGTGAATTTTGAGACCACCTTAGGCATGAAAGAAGGGTTAGTCTGCACAGTGACCATATCTCTATGGGAAAACCAGATACAGTACTCCCACCATGAGGATTTGCAACTCAGATATACACCTTGCAGATGTCAGAGCAACAAGTAAGACAGTGTTCCAAGTAATGAACCTCAAATCAGCCAGACAGGCAGGTTCAAAGGTGAGGACAGTTTTTCCAGCAGAAAATTAAGATCCCATGATGGTGATATTTTTTTTGTGAGAAGGTCTTATGTGCAACACCCCTTTCATAAACTGTTTGCCCATAAAGATGGAAGAAAGAGAGGACTCTGTAAGTAGACAAGCTGATACGGCCACTAGATGCATTGTATAGAAGTATAAGAAAGGCTAGATCATAGTAACTTATACATGACAAACATAAACTCAGAATCAAACATTATTTAATGCATTACTGTATCCTTTGGGAAGTCATTTACTCCAGGGAACTACTACATTAACAATACTCCCCTAAACATTAACACACTTGCTCTGGATTTAGGAACTTATGTGGACAGCAATCTAACTTTTGACCAATATGTGTCTACTGTTGTAAAAAAAAGTCCTATATTGTTTAGCACCTATCACAGCTTCAGGCCCTTAGATAAATGTGGTGGAGTATCTGCATTGGTTAGAAACATTGCTACTACACACCAAATTACTCATGGGCTTAACTTGGAGAGCCAAGCCACCCTTACTAAATTTGTTAGAAACACCACAATAAATGGACCTAGATGACAGGACTGCCACATTCACCTCCAACTTTTACAAGCACCTAAACAGTTGCATAGAAAAAGCAGTACCTGTCTGCCCTGAATATAATGGTAAATTCGGACAATAATGAAGAGTTGCAAGAACCCCCCCCCCATCTCAGGACTACAAAGAAGCATGCCAGCAAAGAACTTAATTAAAAAACATGAAGTGGGGTGCATGGATAAGGTTGCCACAGATACCAAAAGCAACTTCAAATCTTTTTTCTTTAGCTTCCTACCCTACCCATAATGCCTCTCTCCCAATAATTTCAGACTGAGTTTGCTAATAACAACAGAAAAATAATAGAATAGAGAAACACCTTATACAAGGATAAGACCATTTCTGACATTCAGGATGGTCAATTATTAAATTTAGGTGAATTCATTCATCTACAAAAAGAAGAAGGGACAGGGGATGTTGAGTGGGTTGTTGAGGAAAAAATGAAAATGGACAACACAGATGGAACATTATGGTGAGCACATAACTATTTTATCTTATGTTGTCACTTTTCATTTTATCCTCACATATGGTACAGAGTCCCCAGCTACCTTATTCCTGGGTGGCTTTATGGAAGGATATTCTTCAGAACCATTGAACCAAAGGACGGTCTACCTCTAGAGACCAAATCCAGTTTGTAATGAGTAATGAAGGTATGAGGGGTAGCCCAGGTTGCTGCTGCACATATATCACCCATGGACACTCTGGACTGAAAGGCTGAAGTGGTGGCCATGGCTCTAATGGAATGAGTTGAACTGTTTTTAGCAGCTCTAAACCTTGTCTCCTGTAAATAAAAGATATGCAGTCTGCAATTCATTTGGCTAGAGTGACCTTTGTCACCAGAAGACCCAGTCTAGTCTCTGAAAAGGAGACAAATAGATTTTCTTTTCTAATGTCCTTTGTCCTGTGAAGGTAAAAACATAATTGTGTGTGAACATCTAACAAATGCAACAAATATTCAACTTTATTGGAGAAGTTTGGGAAGAAAACTGGTAGATTAATAGACTGGTCGATTGTGTTCTCTGAAACTGTCTTCAGCAAGAATGTTGGGTTAGTACTAAAGTAATCCTGTCTTTGTGAAAAATCAAATATATCGGCTGGGATGATAGCACCTGAATCTCAGATATTCTTCTTGCAGATGTAATGGCTACTAAAAATATGGTTTTCCAAGAGAGAAATTTGAGTGGACAGTTAGCTTCTGGTTCAAAAGGAGGCTGTATAATTTCTTGTAACACCAAATTTACGCCCACGGTGGTGAAGGATATTTATAAGGGAGCTTGAGTACGAGAGTTCCTCTCAAGAATGCTTTGTACAGCTTCTGCAAAGAGAGAGAGGACCCATCAAATCCAATGTGAAAATTAGAAATCACAGCTAGCTGCACTTTTATTGTAGATTAAGCCACACACTCCTTAAACAGGTTTGCTTAAAACTGTAAAATAATGTGGATGGGAACAGAAAAGGGATTTACATTAATTTGTTGAGTCCAATGTATGGAACTACTCCATTTACTGTTATACAATTTTCTTGTAGACGGCTTTTGGGAGGATAGTAGAATATGATGCACTGATGAAGAGGGCATAGGTTGTCTGGCTATTAATGGAATTGGAGATACCAAGCTGTCAGTTTGAGACTGTGAGTGTTTGGATGAGACATTTCTATTGGGTGCGACAAAAGGTCTGCAATTTGATCCAGAATCCATGGTTTCTTCCGTAGGTGAGGACAAAGAAAGGGAAAGATTTTTTGAGGCCAGGACAGGGCAACGAGGATTACTTCTTTCTTCAACCTGTTCACTTTCTGGTGAAATATGGGAATTAATGGAGTTGGGGGAAGGCATATAATAGACCAGGAGGCCAATTATGAGTGAGAGAATCCCAAAAAGCCTCTCCTCTTGGTGTGATCAGGGCAAAGTAGCTGCTGCATTTGTTGTTCAGAGAAGATGCAAAAAGATCGCAGCAAGGCTGGCCTCAATTGTGGAATACGTCTTCCATCACTTTCTGATTGAGGGACCACTCATAAGGCATAATAATGGATCTGCTCAACTTGTCTGCTATCATGTTCAACTTTCCAGAATGTGCGTTTCTATCAGAAAGCAGTTGGATAAGATCGCCCACTGCCATACTCTGAGTGCATCTCAACATAAGGGGTAGGATCTGGTCCCTCCTGTTTGCTGATGTACTAAACTACTGACGTGTTGTCCAATTGAATTGCAATTGTCCCCAGAGGAAGACCATTCTGAAAGGTGGGCCTCTTCTGCACACCAGGTGCCTTAGACTGTTCTTCCCAGATAATACCCCTCTTCCATCTGGGAAGCATCTATGGCCTTGGGAAGAGGGGGAACAATGGAGCAACCTTGTATAAGTTGATCTGAGTAAATCCCCATCAAAGATCCCTCTTGCAAGTGTTCATGATCGTTATCGGGGCTGGAATGGGTTGGTGAAGGACTGACCATTGTACTGTGAGCAGCTACTGTAAGATTCTCATTTGAAATCTTGCTAGGGGAACTAGTATTATTGCTGCTGTCATAGCACCTAAGGCTTGAAGTATCATTCAAGCAGAAACTCTTGAATCGTGTAGTAATTTTCTGACTGGATCTCTGATGGTTATCACTCTCGATGATGGGAGACGTGCTACCATCTTGATAGTGTTTATGTTTGCTCCTATGAATTCCAATTCTTGAGAGAGGTGTAGCTGTGACTTCTCATAATTTACTGTAATTACTAACAAAGAACACATTCGAAGAACCATGTCCTTTGCTTCTCGAAGTAGATGCCTGATCGGGGTGGTAATGAGCCAGCCGTCTAAATATGGAAACACTCAGAATCCTTGCTGCCTCAAGTGAGCTGCGACTACTGCCACACATTTGGTGAACACTCCAGGGGCTGAAGTGAGGCCAAATGGTAGTACTCTGAATTGACACTGACTGGCTCCCAGCTGGAAGTGTAAATGATTTCTGGATTACCTATCCATCTCTATATGGTAGTACGCATCCTGAAGGTCTAGTGAGCATATCCAATTGTCCTTTTCTAAGAATGGAAGAATAGAAGAATGGACTGAACCGTGACTATCTGGAACTTGATTTGCCAAATTGATTTGTTTAATCTGGTAAAAGATCCAAAATTGATCTCCAGTCCCCCATCTTTTTTGGTACCAAAAAGAACCTTGAGTAAGTACTGGATCCTCTCTGGTCTGGTGGGACTTCTTGGATGACTCTTTTGTCTAGCAGCCTTTGTATCTAGATGGCTGCCTGCTCCCTTTGACTGGGTGGAATATTGGTGAGTCGTTTGCTTTGGGGAGGTGGAAGGGAAAAGGGGATAAAGTATCCTCTGGATATGATCCTCTGCATGCACTTGTTTTTTATATTTCGCTAGGCTCATAGATGCAGGGATAGTCGATCCTCAACTGCCTCTGGAGAACAGCAAATGGGCCTCCCTTCAGAAGCGCTGAAAGGCTTTCCTAAAAAAAGTATCTCTGGACCCTTGATGATGCTGTGCTGCTCTGCTGTGGGGGTGGTGCCTTCCATAATTGTTATCCCCTCTGTCCCTGAGGGAACTTTCTCCACCTGCATGAAGGAAAAGACCCATGTGATTTTCCGTACCATATTTTTTCACTGCTTCTCTGATTTTTTGAGTATGGCCTCTGAAGAGTGGGGAAAATTAATGCTCATGGCAGAAAGGTTCTTCCCATATTTCTTGCACCTGGTCAGAAAATCTCAGACTTTTTGGCCAAATAGGGAAGTGCTGTCAAACAGAGCATTGACAAACGAAGGCTTAATGGGTTCAGTAAAGTCGCACAAGCATATCCAGGCTTGCCTCCTCATACAGATGCCTGAACCCACAGCTTTACTCGCCCCCTTTGGCTGCAAGTAAAATAAGCATCATGGAGCAATTTGTAACAGCATGTAGGGTGGCCAGCGGTGAGGTGACCATGTCCTGTACCTCTTCAGACACAGCTCCTGACAGGGTATCAGATAGATCCTTGATAAGATCCCTCTGCAATCTGGTAAAATGGGAAGGATAATTCAGGGATATCACAGCAAAGGTCACTGAAGAGAAAAAAATGCTTCCTGCATCTATCCATCATCCTTGAATTCCTAATAGGAGGATGAATAATAGAACTTTCTTCCACAAGTTCTTTTTTTTCATGGCATCTACTGGAACACCTTTTGACCAAAATTTAGTATCCTCTGGTACAGTAATTATTTTATTTGGTCTCCAAGGGGTAGGTTCAATGGAATCTGGAGCCTCCCATGCCTACTGAGTGATCAACTCGATGAGCTCATTGGTGGGCAGACTCACCCAGGAGGTAGATGGAGGAGATCCAAAAGCCGCCAGGTACACTGACTCCTAGGATGAGGGATGTTGGGCTTCCAGCCACCTCTCTGTTTCAAAATTTCTAGGATGTCCCCAAAGGAAACATCATCTGGAGGTGACTGTGTGGATACCTTGACTTCATTGAGATCAGTGTCTTTGGTAAAGGACTCCTCTTTTGGGTCGAGGTGCTTTCTGCTTATGCTTCCTCTTCTGAGGAACCTCCTCTTTGGGGTGTTCTGGGGAGGTATTGGAAGAGGAGGGGGAACTCATTTGGGTAGCCTGGGGCTTCTGGACCCACTATCCCTGTGGGAGGTCTGGTCAAGACACTGGGTGTGAGGTCTGCAAGGTGCTTGACTGCAGATCTGATGGAGAAGATACTGCCTGTGCTGAAGAGGCAGACAGATCCCTCTACAATGTCTTGAAAGCTGTCTATCCCCAAGAAGTGAAGGATCCCTGATCCAACAAGCCATGTCTAGGGATTCCAGAACCCTGAAACTCAGATGACAGCTCTCCAGAGCCCAAGAGTGGAACTGGGCTGATCCAAGCAGAAACTCCAAGACAGAGGGAAGGCTCTGAAAACCTTAAAGATGAACCTTGCTACCTCAGATCTGACTGGACCACCACTTCTCTGAGATTTCCCTGGCTCCAACTGTGCCGAGAAACTGAGGACTCCAAAACTTCAAGGGAAGTCAGAGGAGAAATCCGAAGAGGGGATGATGAGATTCGAAACTCCTGACCCTCTGAGGTAGGAGCCTAAGTGGGCCTTGTAATATCTTGCACCCAGAGGGTCTTCTTGACCATCCTCTCCACTTCATCTTCCATGCAGCTTCTATTTGAGCGAGATGACAATTCCAGTGGTGATTTCGGTCTCTCCAGGAAGGGAGAAGAAGCTCTGGATGCCACTGAATCGATGGAAGAAGAGTACAGAGTCCTAGGTAAGGTCTTAACAGACTTGAAAGCACTTCCCATAGGATCTGACAGCAACCAATCTGATCTATCCCTGGGTGTCAAAAGACTTGGATCTAAAGCAGTTGTATCTGACTGGGGAGTCCTGGAAGTTGTCAGATCCGAGAGAGACTCAGGATTCGAGAGTTTAGCCACTTTTGGAGAATGCTCCATCAGTAACTTCACAGCAGGAGAAGGTTGTTTCCTTCCCTTGTCCAAACTTCTGGAAGACAGGTAGGAAACTTGGCTTGACTGTCCACATATAGGTACATGTTTCTTCTTATCTTTTTTGTCTGTGCCAGAAATGGCCTCCCCAAAAGAGGCAACATACCCTTAAGAATAAGCTTATTGCTTATTGCATTCAACTAGGGCTCAATGGTTCAATGCTTTGCATATGTCACAGTCTTCCTGCAAGTGAAATGGACCAAGACAATATACACATAAATTATGGGAGTCACTTATCAGGATTTTGTGTCTGCACTTGGAACACTTTTTGAAGCCAGCTACCTTGTCCGATTTATCTGTCATAACTCTACTGCCAGGTAAAAAATGAAGACAAAAAAATTGAAAAAACAAGAAACTTCTTTTTTTTTTTTTTGGAATGGCTAAGACAAGCAGGATAAGGGACTACTACTGCTAGTAGTTAAGAAGAACGGAAGGACACCGAACTGCATCACCTGCAGGCTGGAGCTTGCTCTTGCTGAGCCAGGAAACCCCAGCCTACTCTCGGAGCCAACCAGGAAACCGTTTTGTACGTACGGGGTAAGGAAACCAGCTGCTGCAACTGTCGTGTGTGAAGCCGTTAGCTTTGCGGGCTAAGCCATTGATTCTGCTGCTGCAGATTACTCAGGGAAGGAGACCAGCCATTGCTTCTGCTACTATCAGGGAAGGAGACCAGCTATTGCTTCTGCTACTATCAGGGAAGGAGACCAGTCATTGCTTCTGCTACTATGGAGAAGAGGTGTGTGTAGTATTCAGGTAAGGACTGCAGGCAGGCTATGGAGAAGAGGTGTGTGTGTGTAATGCCCCAGTTGCTATATACTGGTGGCTAGAGAACACATGGTGGTGGGTAGAGAATACTCAGACTTGAACCCTGTACCTTGGGTGCAGGTGGCAAGGGCCTGAATTCCCTACCCACCACCATTTGTAAAATGTTTGCAGATTTTTGCCTCATATTTGTTCTGTTCCACATAAAATCTGTGGTTTCTGTATGTTTGTTTTAACTTGCAAAGTCAGTAGTGTAGTGGTGCACTGGTAACATTGTTGCCTAACAGCTACATGTTCTCTGGTTTGATTCTTGGCTGTGGTGCCTTCTGTGTGGAGTCTGCATGTCCTCCCATCTTACAAAGACATGTGTCTGGAGTGTTTGTCCCTGCTGTGTTGAAAATTGGTTTTTGTTCCAAGTCAGACTTTCCTGGTTAACAAATGTTAAATAAAAATAACAGGCATTTGAATTTCAGACTTCATATTCTTCAGAAAGTATATGGTAACACAAAACCTTTTATTCCAGCAATTTTCTAAGTTTATAACACGGATATTTGAAATGTGTCCCTATTTTTGGGACTGTATTCCCCCATTATTGGCTTTGTCCAGGTTATTTGTGCTAAGGTTCAGAGGTATGGCGAGAACTGAATTCACTGAATATGATTGGGGGCTGTATTCCTCCATTACTGGCTTTGTCCATGTGTATTTTGCTATGAGGTTGAGAGCTATGGTGAGATCTGAATTCACTAAATGGTAGCCATTTAAGTTTCAGTCTTCCTCTCTTTCACAAAACAGCTGATTTGGCATAGTGGTATGTTGCTCTGACTGTTTTGCACAGGGTCCCCTGGGTTCAAGACTTGGCAGTGAAATGTATGGTGGTAACACAGCATTTTGTACTAGCAACTTTCCAACATTATACAAGCAATGTTTAAAATGTGTCCCTGTTTTTTGGGCTTTTGTCCCCCCCCCCAATAAACTTTGGCTTTTTCCTGATTTCTTGGGCTGCAAAGTTCAGAGATACAGCTGAGTGTCGAGTATATTTTTACAATAAGCTGAAAGCTGCAGGGGAACAAAAGTTTAGTGCTGCTTATGCTGAGTCTGCTTGCATTGTTAATAGCACAACAGGTGGTGTACTTGCTTTTGATGCAGAAGGGTGTGGGTTCTACTCCCACAGTAGGTAGATGCATTGCTGATACTGTACTGCCTTGTAAAGGGGGTGGATGCTGCAGTCTTTTTGGCAAATATACCTAGTAACTATGAACCTGTTATCAGTTTGCCATCCATTCCCTATTGCGATATTACTAGCTTATCATTTTTTTAATGCAACATAGGCAATTTATTTCTCAAGGGCAACAGGCACTTTATTTGCATATGAAACAATGACATATAAAGTTGTTTGCTAGCAGCAACCTTTTCATTAGTTACAAATTTCTTTAATGTGGAATTATTTAGATGGCTTTTGCTTCTTCAGATATTGTGCATATATTCTGATACTGGTGGACTGTAGAAGTTTGAGTAAACTTTTATGATGGAAATGTTCTGAATTGGGCAGTTTTGTCATTATTGGTGCATGCATTTTGTTTCATTGTTTATTGGAAAAATGTTCAAAACAAATTTAAAATTCCTTCTAACAAATGTACTGTATTGTACAAGGTCAGGAAGGTGTATCAAAGAGTTTCATGTTCAAGGGGCCTATGATTTGAAAACAGCCCAAAGTTAATTTTTATCTGCCACTGGCAAAATGTATTTTCTTTGAATGTGGGTTTCAATGCTGTTTTAATGAATGTGAGTTTCAAGATCAGAGAAGTTTTAATGCTAAGTCTATTTTCATTGTGAGACTGCATTGCTTTGTTTAGCAGATATCTATTAGGGGTTTGTGCTGTAAAATGCAAAATAAAACTTTCAAATGAAATCCAAATCATTGCAGAAGTAAAGCAGTATGCACATTAAAGTGTTTATGGTAAATGGGGCGAAATAACCAAGGAATGGGACATTAGAATGGCTGAAGGGGGGAGGCTCCACTCGACCATGAGTTTGTGCGGGGGGAAGGGCAGCAAACTCAGATAGCTCCGGCTGAACTATACCTCTCAACTGTCCATATTTTTGCAGAATGAATAGATTTTTGCTTCGTATTTTTGGTTTGTTCCTCATAAAATTTGTGGTTTTCTGGCAAATCATTTAGGAATGAAGTCACTAAATAATGACAGACATTGAGTCTCAGACATCATAACCTTCAGAAAAATGCATGCTAAAGCAAGACCTGTTATTCTATCAACTGTCTTAAGTTTATACAAGAGCAATTTTTAGTACTGTTTGTATGTTCCCCCAATATATTTGGCCTTGTCCAGATTTCCTGCATTAAGAAGTTGAGAGGTATGTGCAAATAAATTGCTTTATAGAATTAGGAATATCCAAACCTCAACTGTCCCCAATTTTGGCTCAAAATATTGCTCTCCCCCTAATAATCCCTCCGCAAAATGGCAATTTTGGAAGAAAACATGAAGGGTTTACAATTATAAATAACTGTAATGATCAGAGTTATAGTTTGCTTTTATTTCAGAAATGCATGTAGATGCTCTTATTTTGTCAGCTGCTCAAGTTAACAGTACTAATATTAAAAAGGTGTCCCTTCTTTGACAGGATCCCAGCTGTATTGTGTGGCAATTTTATATTTTTGCATCACATTTTTGGTCTGTTTTTCATAAAATTGTGGTTTTCTGGCAAATTAGTGGCAAATCATTAAAGATTGAAGTTAGAAAATAATGGCAGACATTTGAGTTTCAGATTTCATACCCTTCAGAAAATTCATACTAATGTAAGACCTACTACTATTCTATTATCTTTTTAAGTTTATAAGAGCAATATTTAAAAATTGTCCTTATTTTTGGGCCTGTGTCCCACTTCTATGTATGGCTTTATCCAGATTTCTTGCTCTGAGGTTGAGAGGTATGAGTGTCAGAGCCATCACCGTCAGCCAGAGACATTTCAAATTGTGACATACTTGTTGCACCCCACTCCCCATTGTAGTGGCTCTAGCTGTGATCAAGCAAGCCAACGAGCAGTTATGCAGTTAAGTGTGCAGAGTATTCCCCCATCCAAGGTAGACCACAAGTACGACCGTGGCTTTTCATCTGTCCTTGATTTTGCAGAATGTTCTGGTTTTCTGTCATATTTTTATACTGTAGATTTATGCTTCTTATGATTCAGAAAATGCATGCTGTTGCAGTGCCTTGTTGCTCTGTGTTTAAGCAGCAATGCTTTAATGACCATCAGGTAAGCTTGTCGGAGATTGTAAGATGCAAGTAAGCTTTAATAAGCATACTGTTAAAGAATTACCAACATTGAAAGCCTTTTCGTTGTTGCCATGCAGAGAATATTTACATAACTAGATAATGTATAAGCCTTAGGTATTGAAATGCATATGACAGTATTTGTAATAAAGGACAGGATTACAGTATTTTCAGAAACTCATTACATTTGTTGGAGATTTGCAGTCATCTTTGCAGGCTTTACCCGTAAACTAAACAGAATGCCAGTCTATCATGTGTGGTCCATAACTTGTGCAGTAATCCTTTAAGCAATTTATCTTGAGCTTGTTTCTTGTTTGCTGTTCATTTTTTACTTTGATCATGTCTTCCCCATGAAACAAGTAGATAGTTGTTGTCAGGCAGCAGGTCTTTTTTGGATAAGAAACATTTTTACAAGTGGGGTATCACAGAGATTGCTACTTTCAGCATGTTACTTGGTAATTTTATAAAGCTGAATATAAATTATAATTAGAACTGCAGTGCAAGGAGAAGTAGCCTGAGTTGAGGGATGCTTGCTTTTTTTTTTTTACTTGATTTTGACTGGCATTCCAGTAATGTATTTAAAAAGTAATTTATTTTTTCATGCCTCATAAACATTGTTTTTCCATCTAGATATTAAGTAAGTTGTCATGTGGCCAATGCATTGAAATATTTTTTCTTCTACACTTCATTTTGTCTTGATTGGACTGTCATAATGATGGTTTGGCACCCAGGGCAGCATATTTAATTAAAGTTCCAGTTGTTGGGGTTTTGAGCATAGCTCCACCCCTTACTAGTTGGCCACACCCCGTCCCATTGGCCCCACCCATTCAGCTGTCTCCTGCAGCCCCCCTTTAATTTGAAGTCACCAGCCACCGCTGCATACAGCTCCAATCTCAGAATAGTTATAGAATTTTCCTGCACTCTACTGAGTATGCAACATCTGCACTCCCAGTTTGCAACTATAGATCTTCTATCAACAAGCAGTTCACCTGCTCTGACCTTAGCAGATATGTATGGTTTTAAGGCAACAGAACTAGTCATTATGACTATAAATGAGCAGGGAAAGTTGCCCAGCATTACAATCTGCTTCAGTGTTACATGTATAATTACTCTGATCAAGCTGTGTATCTTACTTGCACAAATGCAGTACAGCTGTGCAGCAGGTCTTCACTAATACCAAAAAATAATGAAATTACATAAAATGCACAGTCAAGACGTTAAGCAACAAGTACTCAATAGATTCACATAAAAAATCTTCTAAATATACTTTTTGACGCAATAAGATAAAAGCATAAATATCTAAACTTTGTACATATTTAATAAATATTACATTGAGGTCTAGGTTAGTCTCCATATTATGCTTCAAAGTGCTAACACGTAAAGCAATTCATAGTCCTTCAGTAAATAAAGAAATGCACAAAATACAGGACAATTTATGATTTCTGTAGCAGGATAAAGAAAAGTAATACTGTATAATTAAATAAAGAGTGTGTAAAGTACAGAAATTAGCATTATATCTACATTTCAAAGTGGGGCAATATTAAAGGGGAATACTTCATTACTGGGTACAGAAAATACATGTTTGAGGCAATAAAACAAAGGAATACAATTAACTTACTGCTTTGTTGCAAGAAATACAATTAAGAAATGCTAGTAAATCACAGTACTATAAACAAGAAACTCACAAAAGCACCTTCTATTTACAAGAAAACATTTTCTGTTCAAACAAAGTTCTCAGTGTAGAGCAATCAGTGGACATGCATGTACACATTCTGACAGCAGGAAAGAAGATTCAGCTTCTACTTCACAAATCTGTAGTTCCAAGGAAGAGTAGTACCAACCCCAAAGGTACAAAGCCTTAAATTTTAGTCTTCAGTCATTCAGTCTCCAAAACTTGCTTTTATCCATTTCAGGGTTGCAGGAGAGTGGAAAACTATCCCAGCACTCAGCGAACAAAAGCCAGATTCTGGATACAAAGAAAATCTATTACGGAATGCATACACGTCAAGCACATCTATGGTAACTTGAAGGATCACCATTTCACCTATGACATGACTTTGTGATTTGAGAGGAAGCCAGAAAATCCACTGAAACTCAAAGTCAACACAGCAAAGATATGCACATACTAGAAGCTGGGACATGAGCAAAGAACTACAATGGAGAACCAGAAGCTGTGAGACCAGCAGTTCTAACCACCACACAATGTTTGTTGTCCCACTGTTATTTTTTTACATGCTAATTAAATATTTATTTATTAAAATAGCTAAAACTGTGCAATGGAGAGCATGCTAAAATACTCAAATCTGTTGAAAGCATTTGCAGTGTTACCAGTAAGTACTGTTCATAGAAACAATTTAACCAGGACAGTCTTGTTATTCCAGATGCAATTAAACTCTCACAAACCCCTGTTTTTGACAAAATAAAAACAGAGCTGATCCCTTATTCCAGGCAAGTGATTAAATTTCAATAGTGAGAAAAAGGGCATTCCATGAGATCACAATACTCATTTGCTGAATAAATGTTTTTTATGTTAGTCTTAAAACTAGTTCCACCATTCTGCCAGTCATTCCTTCAACTCCATCTTGACTCCCCTTCCCTCTTATGACTGCTCTATGTTTATTCATTCTTCTGCACTGCTTATATTAGGATACATCAATTTCTCCTCATACTCCATACTCTCTATTTCTCAGATTACCTTAGTCACTCATTTCATAACAATCCTGATTATCCTTCTTCAGGTATAAAATTTAAATATTGCTCTAGCTGAGTATTTACGCAGGCTAAATCCAATGACAATAAGGGGAAAAAAGAGTCATTAGAGACCCCCATTAGATCCACACTTCCAAGTGTCTCTTCCAGTTGTAGCAGGCAGTTAATAAAATATTTTTTTTTACATTTTGTTTGCCAAAAAATAATTTGGGGCTTGTGGCAATTCACTGATGCTACATTCATCTAACATCCAAACAGTAATAAAAACCTGTTTACAACTTATGTTATTGAAATTTCATCACATTCCAAATCAAATCTAAAAGCAAATTCTAAGAAAAGCATTTTGTCTATGCAGCCTTACATGTGGGGGAAGGGGGAGTGAGATGTGTCTCTCACACCTTGCTACTATGTCAAACAAACTCAAAAGACAAATTTAAGCTCCATCAAATGAAGAAAAAAACTTAACAGCTTCTCAACAATGATATGAGACTTGCCTAAATTTACATCAGTGAGCAGCCAGTAAAAATCAAAATTATTTAAATGTCATTGGGAACAAACTATTTCTGGAAAATTCTTAACAGATATTCACGGGACAAACAAATGAACTTCTAGGAAATTGTTTCCCAAATACTGCTCAGCAAAGGGGATTGCATATTTGCAGGGATATTGAGCTCGCAAATAATTCACTCTTTATTATAGGTAGAAAGTCCTACTACTGTAATAAAAGGAACTTGGACTACCTTTGGGCCAGATTTATTCGGCTACAATATCTTCATCACATAAAGGAAGCATAACACTATATGAAGCTGTTTTCCATATTACTGTTTTGAAATATGTGTTAAGGTAAACTTTTCTTGCAGCTGGTCCAAGTAACACTGACACTTGATACAATTGTGAAAATAAAAAGAGACACATCCTGATTTAGAAAAGGTGTTAGATGCAGCACAGTATGAAAGCAAGATGTGTGTGTGTGTGTGTGTGTGTGTATGTTGGTGTTATGCATGTGTATATATAAATAGATGATTGATGGATATGTACTACTTTAATGGTGTGCACACTTATGCAACCAGCTTATTGTACATTTTTTTATTTTTCCCCTAACAGATTTGTTTGTTTTTCAATTCACTTGTACAGGTTATAGGTCATATTAAAGGTGGGAAAAGTTTTGAAATTATTTATTGTGGTCTCTTTTTTTATATCACAAAAACCTGACATTTTAACAGGGGTGTGTACACTTTTTAAATCCACTGTATGTATATATACATATATATATATATATATATATATATATATATATATATATATATAAAGAGAGAGAGATACGCACGTGCACACACACACATATATATATATATATATATATATATATATATATATATATATATATATATATTATAACTTAGTGTGTTGACAATACAAAAAGCACAGCACTAACTAACCATGAAAAAATAAACTAAAAACAGTAGTTCTACCAAGCCAAATGTATCACAAGATGATAGAAATGTATTTGTAAGCTATTTATTCCATCTTACACTTTCTACCTGGACTTCATCAGATAATTCTCAATATAAATAACAGCTTCCAGACATCATTGAATACATAAATGTATGAGAGAGAGAGAGGTGTGTGTGTGTGTATGCTGTTTTAACAAAGTTCAAAACATCTTAAATAAATTTTCATAGTTAAAATAAATTTACAGTTTTCAACTCCTATACAACGATTCTACGCAAAAGTAACAAAACTGTGTAAAAGTGCAAATATTAGCAGTAATCTCAGACACCTGTTTTTAAGTTTTGATTCACAGGAAATAATTAATTTATGATTGGTAATATGGTAGCTACTAATTCTAATTGCCACAATACTTTGTCTAAATGGTTTCTGTCTCTCTTGGATACCTGTACTTATTCTAAGACAAAAACAAAAGGAAGTTTAACATTTTACATATACAATAATATGCTTCTGCAAAGCATAAATGACATTGTCCTATTTTGTTCCAACCACTGTCTCTTCTCTTGAACTTAAATTTAAGGCTGATTTTCATGCCCTTATTCAATAGATCAGTGATAAGCAATTACCGCTTAACTCCTCTAAAAGAAAGCAATGCTTTTGGTATTAAGCAAAATCTCACTTCTGTCTCCAAACCTTTACAAATCCTAGATCTTCTAACTAACACTGCTGAAAATGTCACGTCTTTCAAATACTTAAGGATTTGGTTGGAACCCTTTGTAAATTCCATCTTTGCCTGGACAATACACACAAAAGGAAACCAACTTTCTACTTTTCTGGACAAACAGGCTCTCCGCTTTTCTATCCAAATCCTGTAGGAATGGCATAAGTAAGGGTATTTTATTGGCTAGGATAGAATATGGCTTGCCTCTGATTGCTGCAGCCTATAAAAGAAATGCATTCGTTATTTAGTTCATCGCAAATGCCATATGCACATTCAGTCCTCTGTCTCCAAGAAATGAACACCACTGCAAAACCATTGCGAATGCTAACCAGCTACCTGTGAAAGAACACAATGACTTTTTACTCACCGCTCAACTCTTTAAACTCATTAAGAATGAGACCTTCCCCACACTAACTTTCAGATTATTCAGAGATGCACAAACATACAACCTTAGAAATCTTAAACACTCAGCTGCTATCCTCCAAACACCCCAAAATAGACTTCACTGCACAGACCATGCTTTCTCAATCCTTGGTCCCAAACTGTGAGAATCTCTCCCTTTTTTAAAGATTATTCCTCTTACCCCATTTTCTGATCAGAAATAAAAGCATAATACAATACTCTAGAACATGCAGCTGTTCTCTTTCTAGTTGTATAACTTACCCTCCTAGCCTTCTACCTTCTCCATACCTTGCTATGACTTAACAGTTTATTGTCATTCTTTCAGCGCACCAACTCTGATGTTCACTCTGCATATAATGCATGTACAAAGTGCGTTTTGCCAGTCATTCTGTGTATAACGTCATGCATCTATTGCCTTTATACACCCAAGTCAATTCTAATATTCACAATGTATGTATGTATATACTGCATTCTGTCATTCACTTAGTATACAATGCCATGCATCTATTATGTTTACCCCAGGCCGAGACTAAAATAGGTGCAGTGGGATAAATGCTCTACCATGGTTATAAAATTCAAAACAAAATACAATAAATATTTTTTTCCTAAAAATACAGATGGTCTTGCATCTTCTGTTGAAGTTTTCTCCTAGTTCAGCTGAGGTAAAAGGAAGAAAAACTACTGTACTTATATTCTCCTTAACTCCTCTCACTCTACCAACTGACTAGGTATTGGGGCTAATTATCCAACCAAATCAATGCCTTCCTAATTGCATCCTACTACTATTCTCCAATCTCCCCATAACAATCTTGAGAGCTTTCTACACAGACCATGTTTTCAGAATTGCAAGTAAAATGGATCATGGCTCCCTAAGTTTTTCTTGTCCTTTTGTTCATAGGTTAGCACTAAGCTAACTGCCCTTGCGAGCCATTGTAAGCCTAGCCAATTATCTCTTGTGAGACTCAAGCCCTGCACCTTGTGTTTGTAAGGCAAACATTAGGCCACCCTCCCAACTTGTTACAAATAGAGTATATACAGATATATGAAATAGACTGACGCATGTATATGTGTGTGTGTGTGTGTGTGTGTGTGTGTGTGTGTGTGTGTGTGTGTGTGTGTGTGTGTGTGTGTGTGTGTGTGTGTGTGTGTGTGTGTGTGTGTGTGTGTGTACGTACACACACACACCCCTATAGATGCAATCAGAGTAAATAATGAGTATGATTCCACAAGGATAACGATTTTTTTTTTATTTAGTCTAAATATGGAAATATTTCAGGGATAGAGAGGCTTTATTTCTCACGGTACATGAGTATTTCAATTAAGATGATTTATGGCTATCATTTAAACAGGATTAATAATTCACACAGCTAGTAATCATTGTCTCATTAAATTCTTAACACACAGTGCTATCACTGCATCTTACCTGCAAAGCTGACAGATCTTTAGATGAGACAACAAGCATGTTAAATAATAATTTCTTCATTTCAAAGTCTTCATTATTATAGGATAATTTTAGACTACGAACCAGTGGATTGTGACTTTTAACTGAAAAAGAGAAAAGAGAAAAGCTAGTTAGTTAGCTTTCAAAAGCAACAGAAGCAAGGCCTAGATATGTTGTGAGTTAGGCAGCAGAAAACAGAAAATGCTTCCTCTTGCAGGGATAAGTGATTCTTCCAAGAGATTCCATGCAAGGACACAAGTTAAGTTAGCTATGTTCTCTGTATAAATAAAATCAGATATTAGAACACTAGAATATGATGCCATGACTCAGAAGAAAAGGACTGAGCATTGTGTGGTATACAGTCATATATACAAGCAGCAAATCACTCAGCATTCTGGCTGTTTCTTGTGAGCACATAGTACAGGATAAAACTAGCATCTTAGAATTGCAGCCATTTTCAAAAATATATATTAAGCTACGAATTTTACACTTGTATTTAGTGTTGACCCAGGTGGAGCTTTGCCTTGTTTGCTCGCCTTCCTCTGTTCTGTCAATACTCTTAATCTCATCTCATTTTAAATATAAATCCCTATGTTACAAGATGGGTTTCCAACTGGCTCACTAACAGAACCCACACTGTAAATGTTGCAGACTCCAAATCTGACTTCAAACCAGTGACAAGTGGAGTACTACAGGGTTCAGTCCTGGGACCTCTCTTGTTTGGTATCTACTTCTCTGAAGTACAGGTTAACACAGAAGGCCTTTGGCTAACGAAGTTCGCAGATGACTGCAAACTAGGAGCCATAGGCCTCACTGAGACAGATGCCTGGTGTCAGAGCCATGGCCTCAAGCTCAATGCCAAAAAGTGCATTGTCATCCCCTCTGGTAAAAACTCTGTACCCATGAACTACCACATAGGCGGCAGTCTACTTAACGCCAAATGTGTGATAAGAGACCTTGGGACCCAGGTGGACAGTAGTCTTTCCTTTGATAATCACATCACCACAGTAGTCAGGAAATCCTTCTACGTGGCACACCTCATCACAAAAGGGTTCTCATCCAGGAAAAAAGAAATCATTGTTCCCCTCTACTCGACACTCATTAGACCCATTATAGAGTACAACACCCCTTTTGAAATGTACCTCACAAGACATCTGCAGCAGCTGGAAAGGCCACAGAAGTACCTCACAAAGAGGATTACTGGCCTCAAACAGATGACCTACACTGACCATCTCAAAAAAACACCAGCTTTACTCCGTAGCATATCACCTACTCCGAGGTGATCTCTGCCTAACATATAAAGCTATGTCAAACCCAGAGCTGCTGGACATGCTACACCTAAATAAATCCTAATCCCTCTGAGCTACATGCTCTAGGGACCTAAACCTTGTCACCACAAAACGCAGGACATGCTGGAGGGATAGATTCATGTCCCAGAGACTTCCCATACTCTGGAACAAGCTACCCATCTATGTCAAGCAAAGGTCCTCATTAGCACTCTTTGATAAAAATCTTGATGAGTGGATGGGAAATAGGAAATACACCCTGGGGATCACTTCTGTGGTTCTGCTTGACAGGAAACACAGGAAAATTATTTTCTTGGGTGGCATAAGCCAGGGAACCTTGTTGGCTAGGCTTACTTAGGCCCTTGGGCCAATAGCCTAGTACCTACCTATGAACCTATGTACTGAACTATTGTTTTTACAAGTGCCCTCCATAGTAAATGTCTAAGTTTATCATTAAATCCCTGCTTTCTATAATTTACTTTATGTATTAAAGAGTAAACAAACAGATGTTCACACTTACCTCCTTCTGTGCCAGTTCACTGCTGGTTTTCTGTCTCACAACATCCCCAGCAAGTGGAACCCACTCCATTCGCCCTTGCTAAACTCAGGCTCACTCCACTTCCCTACCCTGCCCCCAATTCCCACCCACCCTTACTAGAACTACAATATACTCTCCTTAACTTCTCCCACTCTACCAATTGACTAGGGATTGGGACTAATTTCCCCCACCAAATAAATACTTTCCAAACAGAATCCGACTACTTTGCTCCAATCTCCCCATAGCTATCTTGTCAGCTACTCCTACTTTTCAGAACCACCCTTCCACTTTCTAGAATACCTGTTCTACCCCAAAACTTCTTTAGGTTTATTTTCCTACCATACTACTTTAGTCTTGTATTACAACTCATCTTACACACACACATTCTCTCTATTTAAACTTTTTACTTCATACTTTATCATTCTAGTCATACATTCTATCAATGCTATTTCCTACAATGTTTTCCATTATTATACTGCTGCTTGGCCATTCCAGAACCTATTACATCCCTTTAATTTCTAAGCCCATCCACCACAATACTAATCATAATTCATACTTTCACCTCTGCATCAGCTATCATGATATCTCACTAAGTCTTTATAACCTAAACACCACTCTGATCCTCAGACATAAATTGTTCAACTTCCAACCCCCATCTACAAAAATCAAATATGTTCTAATAAAAATCAAACATATTTCCACCTGCAGACCACAAGCCTCTAAAATCTCACAGTGTGGCAACATCCACTATAACCATGGACCTCCTCTACCAACTTCATCAATGCACACTACCTCTTTCAGCACTCAACTCACCTTCACTCATCATCACAGGCTTTCAACCCCTATTGCACCACTCCTAACTCCAAACCCCAGTCAACTTAAAACATCCCCCCTTCCAACACTTACACTCCAGCAAATGACCATTACTTCATCACAGTAAATCAATGTAGTATTTGTAATAAAGTAACTGAACTGCATGTCTGGATACCTCAATACATCCTTGACATCTTCATCATTATAGAAACCTGGCTCAAATGAAATATTAGTGACACAGAAATTTTTCTCCCTGGGTACAACATAATTAAATTAGACAGGTTAGAAAAGTGGGCCAATGGCAGAGTTCTCCTTTATTCTAACTCTTACAACATATTTCAATTCACCAAGCTTCCATACTGCTAAAACATGTATTACCTTCCTAAATTTAAATAACAAGAACCTATGCATTATCATACTTTATGTACCCCTCCAGACAACAATATACCTATTCTAAAATACAAATAGTTCAGCATGTAACAAAACCATCAAAAGACTACAACATCCCAAACCAGATGCAACACCAAACAATACAAAGGTACCATCCTTGACTGGATATTGGTATTTTAACCCAGTAAATATAACTTGGTCAGTACACTTTCTGATGCTGTAAGTGATCATCTCCCTGCTTATACTCAAAGGCTAAAAAACATGAATTAAAGACAACATGCAATCTTTCTAATTTCAACTCTCAGTCTTTCAATGATACTTTATTGACCACTAAGTGGTCTGCATTAAAAACCTACTCTAGATGAAGCTGTCAACCATTTCAACACAGTATTTCTGAAGACACTTAACAGTCTGGCCCCACTGCATACAAAAAGAGTCAAATCAAATCCAGCTCCTTGGCTTACTGAACAAACTAAAAACCTTATAAAGAACAGGGACATAGCTTGGAAACAATGTCAGAAACATAAAACAGCACCTTCTAACCTTTAGTCAGCTTTGTAACTTATTTTAAAAAACAAGCAAATAATAATTTAAAAAACAATACTACACTCACCTTCTAACTAACCATAACCGCAATCCCACCAAAATGATGTTATTATATAAGTTTTCTGTTAGATCCTAGTAGGTAGCAAAAAAAGACCCTAATCTCTGTCCTAACAACTCACCCCAATAACCTGCAAACTCATTCACTTACATCATAGACTGCATCTCCTCCTTAACTATAAATTCAGCACATACATCTCAACCTCTTAGAGCAAGATATCTGGACAAAGCTATTAATAAAAGTGGGACAAGGGACCAAAAATAGGGACAAGTTTTAAATATTGCTCTTACAAACTTAGAAAGTCAATAGACTAATAGGTTTTGCATTAGCAACAATTTGTTGGAGGATATGAAGTTTGAAACTCAAATGCATGTCATTATTTTCTAACTTCAGTCTTCAATTATTTGTCACTAATTTGACAGAAAAACACAATTGTATGAAAAACAGACCAAAGATATGAGGCAAAAATCTGTACAGTTGAGAGGTATGATTCAACATATTTATCCAGTCCTTCTTCCCAGACTAATACAATCTCTCCACATACCATCTATCTCATGTCCCCTCTAAAACACTCTTCCCCTAAAGAAATTCCACACACCACATCCACTAACTTAGCCCAACCTACCTCTCCCTGCCCCATTTATCCTCAAACCTGTCCCAACTTCGAAGATAAAAAAATGTTTCTTTTTAAACTAGCTGATCATGCTATAACCTACCCAGTTAGTATCAACAGATCCATACTAGAATTCAATTTTCCTTCCATATGGAACAAGGCTCATATCACCCCTGTTCACAAAATCAGAAACTCAACTGAAAACAGCAATAGTATCCCTCCTTTCTAAGCTACTAGGAAATGCATTCACACTCAGCTGCTCTAATATATCCTACAAAATCATCTGATAACCACTACTCCTCATAGTTTCATGCTTGGTCACATTACAACTTCCACCCTTCTTTCCTTCTTGGTTAATGTAAACAGAGAAAGAGACACTGGCAAGGTAGTGTCTGCATTATTTCCCGACCTGTCTATAGCTTTTGACATGATCTCTCAACTGAAACTCTTCAGATAAGTATCAAACACTGGCCTGTCTACTCCTGCTGTAAAGTGGTTCCGTATTTATTTATCTGATGGACAGCAGGCAGTAAAATGTTAAAGCTCTCTCTCCCTTTACCTCTCTAACACCACTGGAGTACCACAAGGTTCCATTCTTGGTCCCCTTCTTTTTAATATCTTCATCAAAAACTTCTACTTCCCCTCCTGGGAAGCCTTTATCGCCCAATATGTAGATGACACCACACTTGCATGCTCCGCTCCTCTAATAGTTTGTCACATCACTTACAAATAGCTCAAGTGTGGATACATCCATGCTAACGCTGGACCAATTCTTCAACTACAATTGAGACCTGCCTTTACAATGCCGATCTACCTCAATGCAAAAAACAATCTCCTGTTCTCCACAAAAAAACTACTGTAATAGCAAACAGAACATTAAAATATTTTAACTAAATAAAACTAGAAGTATCCCCTCATACAAAACTACTAGGTATGATAATGACAGTCTCAAATTCAATCTTTACATCTAAAAGAACATTAAAAAACTCACCAAAAATCAGCATAATGTACCTTCACAAACATTTCTTAAATTTAACCATGAAAATCCCCCTCTCAGCTACATACTTCCTTCCCTCTTTCCTTTACTGAGCTCTGATCCTTACAAACCTCCAAACCACACTATAATCTAAACCCATAGCATGTTATAATAAAATTGCAAATTCGTTCCTAGGTCAACACACATCAATCACCGTTGCCCTGCTCTCCACTCATTAAAATGGGCCGAACATCCAAACTACCTTCTGCTTATTACTGCACATAACATAATTTCTAAACCCACTGGTTGTGTTGCCGTCAACAACATTCTCTCATGCTACCACCCTAATAGACCCCTTCATTCTAAAAACAAACATCTTATCTCCATCTAGATGCCTTATAATCTCCTGATCTCTACCTCCACTCTCACAGTGGCAATAAACTGGCATTCCCTCCTACTACCAATCTGAAGTAACCACAACCTATAAACATTCAAAGCCTCTCTAAAGAAATTCTTATCCAACTCTTGGCTCTGCTCTTGCTCCAGTCCAGGCTAAACTCATACCTACTTTCCTCCTCCTCTGTTAGTAACATGCATTTGTGTAAGTAAACTAACTGTAGATGTCTGAATGACTACTGCTAAAGTACCCTTTGTTATATGGGTTATATCCTGCACCCTGGTGCAGTGGATAGTCCAAACATTAAGGCAAATAACTGATAAAGAGAGCCAGACATACAAAACCTTAAGACATGCCTGAAGACTGGATAAACACGGATATGATGATAAGCATCTTTTAAATTTAGTGTTACCAGGAAACTTGAATGAGGAAGAAGAGGTAATAGTGAAGTGACATCATTTTAAATTTGGGAACTATTACAAACAGGTTTAGGAAATAAAGATCCAGAACTGGTCACCAAGCATTTTCTTTCTTTGGCACTGAAAACATCCTTGAATCAAACCCTTTCCCCAATGGGGAAGGAGAAACTGGTTCTATCACACTCTGGGACATCAAGTGATAAAGGACAATTGGAAATAAGAGAGTCTGGTCTGGTGGATGATGATGTACCCCTGGAAAGGAAGACTTTCCTCCCACTGTCATCTATAACCTTGATGAATGATCTTCAGATCCCATTTGAATGAAACTATCTGTTGCCAAAGAGAAGAGTGAAGATTCAGACTTTCTCGAAATGAAATGGGGCTGCCCAGGTGGGAGGGGGGACAAGGTCTCTTAAACAGTCATTCTGACTTGTTGGATTGTCCTTGGCTTTGGGAGCTTCCAGGATTTTTATTGAAACCCCCTTGTCATTTCTTTTGAATGCCCATTTATCTGCATTTTGTTGAGACTGTTTTAGTTTTTCTTTTGCCAAAATTAGATGAGGGTTAAAAAATTCCGTAGAAAATTTGGAAAAGGAGGGCAGAAAAGTCATATAAGTTCCTTGTATCAGCCTACCCCTTTCATCACACTTTTTGATTACCTTTGCAGCAGAGGGGCCAAAAAGTAAATCTCTATCCAAAGGGGAATTTAAAATTTCATTTTTAAGATCATCTACAAAGTTTTGAGAATTCAGCTAGGCAAACTTCCTCAAAACAGTACAAACCCTGGAAGGAGTATCAACTGAGTCATACACACATTGTAAACGAGTAGTGAGTTGTACAGCAGAATTAACTAAATTATTTAAAGAAGATATTTCCTCACAATAAGAAACTACAGACATAACTTTCCTTATACTTTCACAATGAGTCAGAATAAGCTTTAACATATGAGCCTGACAATTCAAAATTCTGAAAATCAAAGATGCAATAATCTTCCCATCCTGGTCAGAAAGAGAAGGATTGGAATTAAACAAAAATTATGTGCTCACCATCTGTACTGCCTGTTTTCATCCTTCCTCAGCTTATGAGTTTTGGATCTGACCTCTAAGCTTTGAATCCAGTATACAAGCTCCTCCCCTTACCCATAATCTATGTTGTAAACAGCAAGCTACTTTAGAATGAGTTTGCCCATCAAAAATAGAAATTTTGAAAAATAAAGGTGAAAATAGCCAAACACTATCTGACTTACACTCTACCAGCCTGTAGCTGGATAGATACAGAGAGAGAAAGAGAGAGACAGAGAGAGAAAGAGAGAACCTCCAGGCAAGGTTATGTTAGCAAGAGCCATCCCAGTATGAAAATGTGAGAAACTATATACAAAAAAGGAAGAGAGAAGGTGGATGGGTAGTTCAGAAAGCAGACAACAAAGATCTATCGTTATGGCGAGTACATAAATTTTGCACCTGATGTCTTTTCCATCCGTTCTTCAACATATGAGACAGAGTCCCAGCTACTTTATTACATGGGTGGTCTTATGGAAAGATATTTTGGAGCACAGCAGAACCAAAAGAGGCTCTAGAGTTGGATTGTATATCCAATGTGTAGTGTTAGATGAAAGTACAAACTTTAGACCAGGTAGCTGAAGCACAGATGTCATCATTTGGTACACTAGAAAAGAAGACTGTAGACGAAGCCACAGATATAGTGGAATGAGCTTTTGGAATTGAAGGATGTGACAAGCCTTATTCTTCATAGACATAAGATATACACTGTGACAAACAGTATGAGAGGATGCCTTTGTGTAGTAATTTTCCTAATTTAGCAGTAGAAAAGGATACAAATAATTGGTCAGATTTTCAGAAAGGTTTTGTCTGATGTAAGTAAAAACATAACTGTAATGTATATTCACCCTTGTTCGAAAAATCTGGGAGGAACACTGGAAGATTTATAGAGTGATTAGGGGAGATAACAGAGACTGATTTTCAGGTATACTCTCTCTCTTTGTGAAATATTAGAGAAGGAGGTTTTGAGGACAAAGCGTGCAGCTCTGAAATTCTACTAGCAGAAGTGATAGCAATCAGAAATAAGGTCTTCAATAATAAAAAAACTTTAAGTCAACCCTTGCAGCAGGTTCAAACAGGGGACCAGTCAATGCCTGTAGTAAATTTGTAATGTCCCAAGGATGAACCGGGTCTATAAAGGGTGGGCAAAGAAGGTAAATTCCTCAAAGAAAAGCCTTGGATAATCTAAGGGGTGCTGTGGGTGTGTGATTTCTTCACTCTCATGGAAAGAAGATATTGCAGCTAACTGTACCTTGATGGTGGAGTAGCTGGCTCCACACTTAAGAAAATGGGTGAGGAAATGTAAAATTGCTGGAAGAGGAGCCAAAAAAGGTCAATATTATTTTCAAGCACCGAAATAGAAAACCTTTTCCATTTGCATCTGCAAATTTTCCTAGTAGAGAGTTTTTTGGAAGAGGACAATGTGCGGACGACTGAAGATTAAAATCTGGACTGTCAAACCATCACTGGAACTGGAGAAACCATACAGTCAGATTGAATGACTGAATGTTTGGGTGGGGCGACCCCAGTGGGTGAAAAAAAAGATCTGGGTCCGAGCCCAGCACTCAGGAAGGGTGGACTAGATGAAGCCAGAGGAAAGCAAACCACACCTGTCAAACCCAATTAAGGGCCTGTGAGGATGACTGCAACCTTCATCGCATATGCTTTTTGTAAAAACTTTGGAAGCAAGGGCATTGGAGGAAAGGCAAAAAGGAGTCCCGGGGACCAAGAGTGCGTTAGAGTGTCCCTGGGTGACTTCCCCTCTCGGAGAATTAGAGTGAAAAACCTGCTGCATTTGGTATAGTGGAGAAGGCAAAGAGATAGTAGCAAGGTCAGCCCATTGGTTGAAAATCCAATCCGTTACTAATGGATTGAGGGATGACACATGATGGAGTAAAATAGAACTACTCAAATTGTCTGCAAGGATATTTGATTTCTCTGGGATGTGCATTGCTATCAGAAAGCGTCAAGATGATATCACCCACTGCCACACTCTCATGGCCTTCTGGTACAACAGATAAGATCCAGCTCCTTCCAGTTTGTTGATGTATCAAACTGTAATCTGGTCTGTGTAGATAGAAATTGCACCCAAGGGGGTAGAGTTCTGAAAACCCTGCAACACTAGGAGAACTGCTCTCATATCTCCAGTACATTGATGTGCAGACTGGCTTCTGTTTGAGAACATGTGCCTTGGACTGTCTTTCTCAGATAATGCCTTCCACACCCACTCCAGTTGGGAAGCATTCAATGTGATCAATATGGCTTGAGGGGAAGGAAGAGGGAAAGGATGTCCTTGTAGAACATGTGGAGATTCCAGTCACTGCTGTATGTGTGTTTGCAAATGTTCATTAGTGATACTTGAAAGGACATGTGTTATTTCCTGATTGACCATTGAACTGCCAGAGTCCACTGACGTACCCACATGTAGAATCTGGCTAGGGGAACTAGTGTGACAGAGGCTGCCATGGGGTCTAGAAAATGAAGAATTAGTTTTGTTGGTTGCTTCTTGTTGGATAAACTGTCCCAAGCTTGTTGATGAAGTGATCTAGCTCTTGTCTGTGGGAGTATTGCTATCTGAAGATTTGTGTCCAGAAGTGATCCAATAAATTCTAATGAATGAAATGGTTATGCCTCTGATTTTGTTGGAATCACTGTAATCCCCTCGTCTGTGCAGAGTTGCAGCAAGGAATCAAGGAATCTCTAGCTTGAATGAGTAAATTCCTGGTAAAAGTAGTGATGAACCAGTCATCCAGATATAGGAATACTTAGACACTGTGCAGGTCTAGACAAGCTGCAACTACTGTCATGCACTTATTAAACACCCAGGGGGCTGTTGTGAGACCAAAGGGTAGAGTTCTGAACTGGAAATGACTAGCTCCCAGCCAGAAGTGAAGGAACTTCCTGGAGCGTCTGTCTATTTTATGTGGTAGTACTCACCCTGAAGATCTATCGACTACAATGGTCATTCTTTCCCAGTAGGTGGGTAGAATGGACTGAACATCATAAACTTGCTCAAATTTGGCCTTATGTCCCTGTTTTTCTTTGGCACTGAAATAATCTTGGGTAAATTCTGGATCCTCTCTGTTCTGAAGGGACCTCTTGGATAACACAATTTCTTAAAAGCTTCCTTATTTCTGAAGCAGCTTCTTCCTTTTATGAGGATGGAACATCAGGAATTCTTTTCGGCGATGGAGGAAGGGGATGGAAGGGAATGAAATAGCCTCTGGTAGTCATCCTCTGTACCCATCTGTCTTGAGTGATGGATATCCAGGTTGCTTGATGCAGAGATAAGTACCCCTAACTGACACCAGAGTGCGATAGTCAGGCAACTGTTCAGGAATACTGAAAAGGTTGCTTTGAAAAAGGATCTCTGAAGCTGTGATTTTACAGGCCACCTCTGCCCCTTGGGTGACATTCATTATAAGAGTTCCCGCCACCTTGGGGTCTTTCTCTCCAGAAATATCAGATGTAAATTCCTGGGATTTACAAAACCAAATTCTCTTGCCTCCCTTCTGGTTTCTGCAGAAGGTCCTTTGAAGGGTGGAAATTTTGATCCCGGTGACAGGCAAGGATTTATCATCTATCTCACTTCTTCAAATAGTCTCCTTAACCACGGGAACAAAAAATGGCTGATCCACTGTATGGGGTGTTGATGAAGGACATTTTGAAATGTTTCAAAAAGTCACATAGCAAGATGCAGGCAAGCTTTCTTATGGAAATAGCTGTGCCAGCTGCTCTAGATGCACCCTCTGTGGAATTTAAGGTGCATATAGGCATTGAATAAAGACTGTAGGGTAGCCTACTGGGAATCAAAAAGATGTTCTTTGATCCACAGACAAGGTCCCTAGGAGAGATTTGGCCATTTCTTTGGTCAAATTCCTCTGGAAATGAGGAACATGTACCAAGTAATTAAGCGTTCTCACCAAAAAAGTAGATGAGGCATAAACACGCTTCCCCAATCTGTCCAATACACTTGACTCCCTGTTTTGTGGAGGGACAGAGGAACTTTGCTCTGCAAGTTTCTTCTTAGTGGCTGTGGCCACTACCATGGAATCTACTGAGATCAGGTCTGTCATATCATCATCCCAGGGGACTAACCAGAAGTAGAAGGGCCAGAACCAAAAGGCTTAAGGAAAGCTGATTCTTCCATAGAAGGCATTTGGGAAGACCAATCACTTTCTGTCAGAGAAGTTTGAGTATCTCTCTGAATGAGACAACCTCAAGAGGGGATCTGGGAGAACCCTCTCCCTCATCAAAATCAGTGTTAGTGGTAGGGTATTCATCAGGTGAATCCAAGTGCTTCCTTTTGTACTTGCTGTTCCTGTGTACCTCTTCTGTGGGTTATTCAGGAGTGGACTCAGGAGCTGATATATTTAAGTTATTTATTTACTGACATCTGGTGACCAGGAAAGTCTGACTGAGTCAGGAACCCATTTTCAGTGGAGGCCCGGGGACAAAAGTTCCAGCAATAAAACTTTGCATATACAAGTAAAAACAAAAGTTGTTACAGTAACATTTGTGTATAGATTACAATAGAATTTGTGAAAGAGTATTTACAGTAGAAATTGTAGATATTATTAAAAAAATACAATAACAATGAGCAGAACAAGATATATGTACCATAATTGTTATCTATTTAGGAGTAAGATAAGACAATATCTGATAGTACTAGCAGGAAAAATGGCTGACATATACAAGATGTTTGGTTAAGGTGTATAAGTATATTGAGTTAAGAATGTATTTCAACTCAGTAATTCTAGCTTCATGAGTGGTTTAGAGAGATATTCTCCTTAATAGCAGTCAAGGGGACAGATAGAAGACACAACGATGATGGGTGATAAGAAGATTGAGATGTGGTTGGGTAGTTATTTGCAGGAAAGAGGAAGAGAGAGAGAGAGAGAAAAGAGGGAGACATGCTTAGGAACAAAATTCCTAACTACATTTGGCAGAGCCTCTCACTAACACTCTTCAAGAGAAACCTTGACAAGTGGATGGGTAACAGAAAATACACTCCTAGGATCACTTCATTGGCTCTTCTTGACAGAGGCTCAGTTAATTAATCAATGGGGTGGCGAAAGCTGACACACTCTGGCTAGGCTTATAAATGCCCTCGGGCAGATAGCCTAGTACCTACCTATGAACCTAAGAACCTATGAACATAAGAATGAAATAGTAAGAGGCTGAATGTTGTGAGTGTGATAAAGGGCAAAGTGGGAGATAGGTGGATGTGAGGGGAAAATGGGAGATAGGTGGATGAGATAAATTAAATGTGTGCATAGGTGGATGAGAGAAGTTAAAAGGGGAAAGGAGAAAGTTACCTGTTGGCTTTGGAACAAGGGCAGATATGTGAGTTAAAAAGGTAGGTTTTAGTGTAAGCTTGAGTCTCTCCTAAGAGGGCTGACTCAAGGTTTCTGGAAACTGGCAGTCAGAATGGGACAATAAAAGTAGACATGTAGACGCTGGGAAATCCTAGGGGGAAGGGTTGGATCCAATTCCAAGGGGGTAGTCTTCTCTCTAGGTTGAGTGAACACTCTTCTGAAAGCCTCAAACACCAGACTTAACACGGATCTGGGGAGCCTCGCTGAGAAGCCAAACACTTCTCAAGGCGGCTCAACCTTAGATGCTCAGAGTCAATGCCAGTGGCTTGGCTCAGAGACTCAGATCTGAAAGGGTCGGAGCCAACTTTGTCAGAGAACTCATTGGAGCTGAGGATGTACAGAGACTTGGTTCCAATGCAGATATACCCTGGACAAGAGCCAAATACAAGGGCTCCAACTTGAGAGGTCAAGTTGCAGAAGAAGCTATTAAAAAATGAGGGATAGAAATAGTTCCTCTGGGTCTGACAGCAGCCAAAGCTGGAAGGACCCACGAAGAGCACTACAGATGTGATGCTTGCTCTGAGGGTGTTGATGGAAAAGTATAGAGAAGGTCAGAAGGAGGTGCAGTGTGTTTTTGTGGACTTAGAGAAAGCATATGACAGGGTGCCTAGAGAGGAGTTGTGGTATTGTATGTGGAAGTCAGGAGTGGCAGAGAAGTATGCAAGAGTGGTAAAGGATATGGATGAGGGAAGTGTGACAGTAGGGAGGTCTATGGTAGGAGTGACATACGCATTCAAGGTGGAGGTGGGATTACATCAAGGATCAGCTCTGAGCCCTTTATTATTTGCAATGGTGATGGACAGGTTGATAGACGAGATCAGACAGGAGTCCCCGTGGACTATGATGTTTGCAGATGACATTGTGATTTGTAGTGAGAGTACAGAACAGGTAGAGGAGACCCTGAAGAGGTGGAGATATGCTGTAGAGAGGAGAGGAATAAAGATCAGCAGCACTAAGACAGAATATATGTGTGTGAATGAGGATGACAGAAGAATGGTGAGGATGCAGAGAGTAGTGTTGGCGAAGGTGGATGAGTTTAAATACTTGGGATCAACAGTTCAGAGTAATGGTGAGTCTGGAAGACAGGTGAAGAAGAGAGAGCAGGCAGGATGGAATGGGTGGAGAAGAGTGTCAGGAGTCATTTGTGACAGACGGGTACCAGTAAGAGTGAAATAGAAGGTCTACAGGATGGTAATGAGACCAACTATGTTATAAGGGTTGGAAACGGTGGCACTGATGAAAAGACAGGAGTAAGGGCTGAAGGTGGCAGAGTTAAAGATGTTAAGATTTACACTGGGTGTGATGAGGATGGACAGGATTAGAAATGTGTATATTAGAGGATCAACTCAGGCTGGATGGTTTAGAGACAAAGCCAGAGAGGTGAGATTGTGTTGGTTTGGACATGTGCTGTGGCGAGATGCTGAGTATATTGGGAAAAGGATGCTAAGGATGCAGCTGCCAGGTAAGAGGAAAAGAGGGAGGCCTAAGATAAGGTTTATGGATGTGGTGAGAGAGGACGTGCAGGTGGCTGGTGTGACAGAGCAAAATGCAGAGGACAGAAAAAATGGGAACAGATGATTCGCTGTGGTGACCCCTAACGGCAGGAGTCAAAAGAAAAAGAAGATGATCTAATAATTTTCATAACACATCTAAATGATGACTGTATTCTATATACCCATTTATTTTTTGTCCTGTCCATAATTACATGCCTCAGTAAGTTGTCTGTTCATTATCCACACCCCTTCCCCAAAATTAGTAAGGCATTCCTGTTTATCTGCTTACATATTTTTGTGATCATGCTGTTGATTCATGTTATTTATCAGTGATATTATGTCCTTCATAGAATGATTAATAATCAGCTCCATTAAGATCTAACTAAAATCAAGATTATTACTATAATGCACTCTGTTTAGATGTCCTGAGTCTCTCCTTCCACCATATTCTGCTTGCTAACACCCATCATCTACCATGTGTTAAGTAGTGTGGTGAATCACATTGCCTCCCTTAAACCAGGATAAGCAACCTAGCACTGGCTATTCCTTCCCATCCTCACTGGCAAGCTAAGGAGCCATGTATGCTATTTTGTGGAATGAATTATGCTGCTCAGTTTCAATGTCATTTAATGGAATTCAAGTGCTTTGTTACAGTTCACTGTGTTTAGCTGTGCAGAAGTTCTTTAATGTCTCCCTTCTTCTGTACCAACCCACTACCAATTTACTTGTGTTGAAGCTCTTCAACACTGCTTTGTGGAATGATTTATATAGTTTATTTCCAATATCACTTAATGAAGTCTAGTATTTTTACTATGATTTATTGCACTTAGCTTTGATTTCTGTATTGTCTTGCAGGTTGCTGTGCTGTTGATGCTTATTTTGTAGTATTTTGCACAACCTGTCGTACTTCTATTCTTCTCTACTGCAGCCCTCTTCAGTTATATTAGGTCCATATTACCCACTGCAAGTATCTCTGGGCCAGTCTGCTGTCCATTCTAACATATCAATTGGGATGGCCCTTACAGTGTTTCACAAAAAAAGTTTTACTTTTATAGTTGAGTTTAATTATGCTGATATTGTTGTTAATGGGTACTTTTCAATGTGTATTTTAGGGCACAGTTTCCCTTATTAAAAAATGAAATAAAATAAAATAAAAATAACTCATTCCCTATTTGCAGAATAAGTAAATAAATAATTTATAGACTCAATATTCTCTTACTCAATAAATATCTTCCTTGTTCAAGGAATTAAATGAATAAATAAACAATATAATAGCATTTCTCAAACTTGGAAAAGAGCTCTGCCAGTCTGAGGGATTAAATAAAAATAAATAAATTAGATAACTGAGTAAATAAAATGGTAGCATGCCTCCTATATAGGAAAGTTCTGTTTGTTAGGAGATCAATGAAAGAAGGTAAGAAAGACAGAAACAAATATGAACTCTATAACCACACCTGTCACTCAACAAGTCAGAAAACTGGACATAAGTATTCCTCGTTTTTAATGCAGCACATGGCCCCTTACATGAATCTTAGCCTCTTTAATGTAAAAACATCTGAAATGATTGAATTTAGAGTTTTTTTGTTTTTAATGGACAGAGCAGTGGTGCAGCGGTAGCATTGTTGCCTCACAGCAAGACATTCTCAGGTTCGATTCTTGGCTGGAGTGCCTTCTGTGCAGAGTCTGCTTGTCCTCCCTGCGTTTGTGTGGGTTTCCTCCGGGTGCTCCTGTTTCCTCCCACATTTCAAAGACATGCATCTAAAGCATTTCTCCCCAGGCCTCCACTGAAAATTGGCTTTGTTCCAAGTTTGACTTTCATGGTAAACAGATGTTAAATAAATAAATAAAGAAATTTCTATTTGGTAACTTTTTTTCTTTATGTGGTATTATTGTCACACATGTAAATAAACAGACTGTCCCAGTTGGGGTGGCTTCTCTATTCTCCCCCAACCTCTTTGCAGGTCATTATTTATATATTCTTCTTTTATTTTACATACTTAATCTTTAAAAAAATGTGCATCTCTTGTTAAGACAGACATCTTTATTAGACAAGAGATGCTTGGGGGTGGGTACTGCTGTCTGATAAATGTTTACAGTAACTGCAACCCACTAACTCAGCTATGTTTTGTCCTTTTCATTTTGTACTACTCATTTACGTTTTTTAGTCTCTTTCTTTCTGAGCCTCCCTGGCATATGCTGATGTTAGGAAAGAGTTTCCTCAAATATTATCTTTGGGGCAGCAAAGCAGATAGGGAATTCACATTCCCCCATTCCTGACATACACACTCCATTCTAATTATATTATTTATTTAAACATCCTCACATCCTGTTCTTATTCCTCTCCCTACACTGCCTTCATCCTACAGTTTGCCAGTTAATGCCTGACCAGCTATGACCACAAATGCAGCCCTCTTCTAAAGAACTTACTGTATTACAGCCAGGTACAAAAAAATGTTATGTGTCAATATAAGCAATCATATGTTCAGCAGAGGTCACTGCTGTATATTTAATTTATCAGGAATACTTCAAAGCCATAATGTACACATTACTGTATAATTATATGATTTACTAGGGCTGTTTTAAATTCAATATATAGATGTTTTTACTTGAAAATACTATCACAATGTGTTTTACAGATGATCATATAGCTTGCTCTTTTACACTATTGTCCTGCCTCAGTATAGCATTGTTCACTTCAGTTGTTCCTAGAGTTCAGCTGGTAGACTGGATTACATGTTAGTTTAAGCTGTTTGCATTTTATTATGTGTGTCAGCATCCAGTTAATAAAGGCTTAATATATTTTTTAACAAATTTTACACTATCCTTTATATTTTCAGAACAGTATTGGAAGCACTCTCTCTCTCTCTCTCTCTCTCTCTATATATATATATATATATATATATATAGGCGAATGACCCTCAATTATTGATTATCCCCAAGACAGCCAAACTCTTAAATCTATCCCACTGTTCTGCTTCATTTTTATCAGATGTACCAGTTACTGTCCTGTGGGTATACTGGTCTGATACCTGTGTTTTTACTCAAGTTACCCACTCCACTGATCTCTACCCCCCACTTTATGAAATACTTCCTTCATCATAACCAAACACATCCCTTTGAGTTTTGTCAACTTCCCAGCCCAGTTTCTCCTTTTCAGTTACAAATCTTTTCTTTTTTTTAAGCAGGTTGTTCTTACATCATTATCCATTCTCTCTTCAGCTTGATTTCACTGTCACTCTAATCAAAGTATGAGATTTCCATTCATGTCATGCTGCTTATTTACTTAATTTCCTTACTGCCAACCCACCTCCTACTGCAGTTTATGTTTCTCAATGATAATCTAGTTGCAATGGAGAATTCTTTAAATTAGCCCATACATTTTATTATAAAATAATACAGTCGTATAAGTAAACTTACCATACTACAAAAGTGATCTATTAGAAATAAGATCAATGTTGCAGTAGCCAAAGCTATGTGGTTCCTACCCTCACTGACCATCCAGCTTTTAAAGTGAAAGGGCGCCTTACATGTGCTCTATCAGGAGCTTGAGAGGATCTCTGTATAAAAGTACAATGAAAACATGAAAGTAATCAGAGTTTTCTTACCTAGAAGAAGAGAGGCAAGAGCCTTAAAAGAAACAATGTTAGGAAACATACCAAAAGGTAAACTATGCACATAAGAGTACATACATCAACATCCTGGCAATATAAAGGAAATCACTCTGAAAGAAGGGGGCTAGAGGGATTGCTGGCTATTTCAACAGTGATCTGTTAGAACATGTACTGTTATGGTGGTAAGTTTACTTGCCCAACTGTATTGTTCCATATTAGATCACTGTTGCAACAGCCTAAGATATTTTGGTTAATAAGCATAGATTGAAAAGAAAGATGGGAGGAGGAAAAGTAAACTAAGAATCCAGGAATCCCTGGAGAATGATTATTTCAGAGTGCGTTCTAGATGTGGAAATGGAATCCAGTTTGCAGTGCTTTCTAAATATATGTATGGAGGGCCAAGTTGCTGTTTGTAGAAAAGTTCTAAAGTCCATCCTTTTTCAGAAAGTCACCAAGTAAGGCAAACTCTGATGGAAAGGGTCTTAACCCTGTCTGGAAGTGGTTTATTATGGTGATAATAACAAAAGACAATGTAATGAGACAACCATCTGGATATTGTCTGCTTTAATACTGCTTGTCCTTTCCTCTTATCTTTATAGAAGATAAACAGCTGGTAAACTTTCCTGAAGGACTAAGTACTGCCTAGGTAGCTTTGAGTTGTCTGTGGATGTAAAGAATTTGAAGAATCTTTTCTCTTTTGTTCTTGTGTACAGAAAAAAAAGATGAGATCATCAGTCTGACTCAAGGTAAATTTCTTCAGACCACTTTATGTATAAAGAAAAAGAAGTTATGTACTCACCATAGCATTCCATCTGTGTTGTCCATTTTCATTTTTGCTCAACAAATGGGTTTGGATACAATCCTCAGATCCAACGCAGTCATTACTAAAGCTCGTGGCAACCAAAAAAACTCTCAAGCTCTTCCTTTTCCCATAATACACCAACCCTAACATTCCTCAGATCTTGTTTGCTGTTATATATTCCAAAGACATGTATCTAGAGCATTTTTCCCTAGTTCTCCACTGAAAGTGGACTCTGTCCCAGTCGGACTTTCCCACTAAACAAATGTCAAATAAATAAATAAATATACATAAATGTATATATATATATATATATATATATATATATATATATATATATATATATGTGTGTGTGTGTGTGTGTGTGTGTGTGTATAGAGAGAGAGAGAGAGAGAGAGAGAGAAAGATAGCTATACTGATATATAAACATATATATATATATATATATATATATATATATATATATATATATATATAGTGAGAGAGAGAGAGAGAGATACCTATATCCACAAAGGCAATGGTATGAAGCTATTTAGGGAAGACTTAAAACATAGATCCTATCTGGGGCTCAATCTGAAGGACAGTTGTGTCCTTATAGTCTCTTGTTCTTTCAAAAGCCTAGTAAGAAAAGGACAGGGGTTGTTGGGTGGGAAGTGAGGAAGAATGAAAGTGGACAACGCAGATGGAATATTATGGTGACTACTGTTATGAAAGGAGATACTGCCAAACTAGCTATCTGAAATTTTGTTAAATAATTATCTGTGATTTGTTAATATCAACATGATTTATATATAGGTGTGACAAAGAAATGCTGCTAGCACAGCTATCTGGAATTTTGTAAACAATTATATGTCATTTGTGGATATCAACATGATTCATACACAATGCTTATGTACAACTGTATTAGAATTGTATGTCATGTGTATATCAAACTTGTTTTTACAGGCATGTGTGTTAAAAAAATGTATTTTGTAAAGTACTGAGCTTAGCGATACAGTCACAGTATGCCTTGCTGGAAGAGAACACAAATGTACATACACTATTCTAACTGTTTAAATGTATATATTTTAACACTGGAAACTGGAACACAGGAGGTTAACTTCAGTCCAGAAAATCTTCAGAAAAATAGCAGAAATTAAATTACTTTATGACAGCAAGAAATAGGATGTCTATACTATGGAGATCTCTCTTTTGTCTTTAAGGATAAATAATTACAAGGCTTGAGACGTGGAAGTGTTTTATTGCTTTATGACTTCCAGCATTTGCCAAAGATCTGAGGAAAAGCCTTGTCTATGTATTTTCACAGGTAGATGCTAAATACAGCTAGCTTTCAGCAGTGGGGGTTTCATCCAGGATAGAGTCAGATAAGAAATGATGCCATTATGCAAGCTATCCCAGCAATAATGTTTGAGATATTAATTTAAGAAGTCTCTGAGTGAGACACAGCATTCTGTATTCTGTCTTGGACCTGACAACAAGATCCCCTCACCACATTTGCATTACTCTGTAAGTGAGTTAACTAGGGTATAGTAATTCTCTTAGCTATAGTCAGGAATATAGGAAAGCTTAACTTAGATCTTTTTCTTTATTTATGGATGGCACAGTGGTGCAGCAATAGCATTGTCACCTCACAGCAAGAGGTTCTCCGGTTTGATTCTTGGCTGGAGTGCCTTCTGTGTGGAGTCTACATGTCCTCCCTGCATTCATATGGGTTGGGTGCTCCAATTTCCTCCCATGTTACAAAGACATGCATCTGGAGCATTTCTCTCCAGGCCGCTGCTGAAAATTGGCTTTGTTCCAAGTCAGACTTTCCAGGTAAACAAATGTTAAATAAATACATAAAATAAATAATAATTATTTGAGACTGTCCTGTGATGTGGTGTGAAGACTGGTAGAGATGTGAAGGCTGCCAGCCTAGCCAGATACAATTATGCAGATAATTCTATAATTTCTAAATGTGAAATGTTGAATTTAAAACAATGTGGCAACATTGCCACCTGCTGTAAGAAGAACTAAGTAAAGCATTTCAAATCTTTCTTTTGAATTTAAAATTATGTAAAATCTGTCCTTTGATCTAGATAGTGGTGCCGAAGAGGCTAGCTGAGCACATTCTTTCTATTTATTTTATTTATTTTACATTTGTTAGCCGGGAAAGTCCGACTGGATACAGGTCCATTTTCAGCGAAGGCCCGGGGAGAAAAGCTCCAAATGTACAAAATCAAGTGTAAATACAGTGAAATTATTACAGTGAGTTATCACAAAACTGGATTTGTTTAATGATATTTACACACAGGTACATGTTTTTCTCACATACACACAGCAAAGGTTGGAAGCAAGTAGCTGAGAAAGAAGCAGTTAAAGATTTCATCTGAAAAAGGAAAACACATATATTAAAGGTGGTTATCATACATGGTGTAGTGTTAACTTCAAATCTTTCCAGTAGGTGGGTGATACACAGAATTTTAAACAGTTAGAGAGTCAGAGTTTTATTCCTGTAATGAGGTTCTCAGTTATGAATTATGTTTGAGTGTGGGTTAGTCAGGGTTTGTAAAGGGACAAAGCCACTGCATTTTTAGGTACTTCCTAAGGGATTATTTGAATTGGGATAAGGAGGGGTCAGTGGTTAGTTCAGCAGGAAGTAGGTTCCAGTTTTTACCAGCAAAGTTGGAGAATAGTAATTCACCAGCTGAACTGTTGGTTTTAACAGTTTGCACTAGCAATTTTTTGGACGAGTGAAGGGATTTTAGGTTACTGTAGGAGGTAATAATATTTTTCAGTATGGATGTACTGTCTGGTTGGTAGAGGATTTTGTGAACAACTATTAGTTGGTTATATGGCAGTTGATAGGGTAGTTCAAACCAGTCTAACGACTGAAGGTTAAGGCAGTGATGGGTCCTATAAGCTGATCCTGTGGCAAATCTGGCAATGTTATTGTAGCACCTAGTTAATTTATTGAGGCTTGATTTGCTTAGGTTTACGAAGATGGGTGAGGCATAAAGAAGGGTCGATAGCAGATGTGTACAGGCAATAATAGTTCTAGCAGATGGAGTTAGGGATGGTTTAATCCTGTATAAAGAGCCTATTTTTTTATTAACTGTTTTAATAGTTTTTTCTATGTGAGCATCAAACTTAAGGTTGTTGTCGATGATCACTCCCAGTAGTTTAGTACTAGGTTCTGGGGAAATTATAGTACCATTGTTATATATTATGGTGAAAGGCGGTGAGGGGACCTTGCGAGTGGGGGAGAAGAGTAATAGTTTGGTTTTATTTGGGTTTAATAGTAGTTGGCGACCAGTGACCTAGTTCTTTACTTTGTTGAAAGTGATTTGGGACAAGGATTGTAAATGTGTGGCGGAGGTGGCAGAGCAGATTAGGGTTGAGTCATCTGCATAGTGAATACAAGTTGCTATTGTTTTAACTTAAGGAATAATTACTAGACTGTACATGTGAAATGTCTTTTATTGTTGTAGCTTCCTGAGCAGGTGTTAGATTGTTAAATAATGTAACCTGTTGCCCTGGGAACTCCAAGCTAAGTGTCAAAATGATGTAATGTGTATACTGGGAAAACCTAAGTGTCAGAATGGTGTAATCTGGGAGGGCCCAGCAGAAATGTTTGTTAGTGATTTTAAAAACTATTGCTCAAAGAAAGACTGTAAGCATTTTTGTCTGACTATTCAACTCATCACTGCCTTGCTCTATCTAAGTAAGTTACTTTAGAAGTATGTTTTCTTGTAGCAATAGCTAGGAATTAGAAAACATTAGACTAAGTGTTTTTCTGTTATGTCAGAACTGTACTACTGAATTATTTTAAGTTTCTGTGTGATCTCTGAACCCATGAATAGCACTGTGGTGTAGTAGTATTATCTTGTGTTTTTAGTATTTTTTATTAAATATGTTTAAACCATTTTCAACTGGGGCTGATTTATGTAGGGATAAATTAAGCTCTAGAGTACATTGTACGCTTATAAGTGATCCTGTAATAAGCCCTTCCAATAAGCCTTGATTGCTTAGTTACACTACTACTGGATAATAATATTGCACAGTAATAACTGGACACCCTTTTAAGGGCCTTTGGGTAGCTGATAATTATTAGCTGGTGGTGGCAGGAATTACTACTGTATAGTCTGGGTATAGGGGCACAGCTGAAGAATCTATGTCAACCTTTCCCAGGAGTGTCTGTGAAGTTGTATCAATACTTATCTCAAAGTGTGTGTGTGTGTGTGTGTGTGTGTGTGTGTGTGTGTGTGTGTGTGTGTGTGAGCTACTTGGGCAGGGACACGAAGCACTGGTTGGACAGAGAGTGTACTGGAGGTTAGCTTGTCAGCTAGGCTGAGATCTGTACCTTATAGTTGTGCCAGTGGGGAGTCTTAATGGGGACTGGAAGGCAAGGGAGCAACCAGCCCCAGACTGACTGTGATCTCTGTGTGCTCTTAAGGGAAATTGCACTTTACTGTGTGCATTTGTTATCCTTTCTCCTATATGAGAAGCCCTCTCTGGTGTTAGTGGTGAGGATTGAGGCTCTTTGATTGCTGGGCCAGGGCATGGGCATCACATATTAATTGGTGGCAGTGGCTGGGATATCCTCATATATTAATTATTTGGCAGCGGTGGGATATCCACATTACATATTAATTAGTTGGCAAATACCAATTGGCTTGTAGTGGTATGGGTAGAGTGAATCCTGTAACTTGTGTACAGTGATCTCTGAAGGTGTTTTGTACTCTAAATCAGCCATGCAGTGAATACTCAGAGTTCAGAGCACAATTGTTTTATTTCTTTTGTTAGCTTAGTTAGTCAGGGTGAGCAGGCAGTATGTCAGCAGAGGAGTATGGAAAGCTGACAAGGAGCCAGCTGGTGGAGATGTGTCAGGCTAGGGGACTGGTGCATGGAAAGCTGACAAGGAGCCAGCTGGTGGAAATGTGTCAGGCTAGGGGACTGGTGCATGGAAACCTGACTAAGGCAGACCTGATTGCAGCCTTGGTTACAGCTGCATCAGAAAACAGCATCCAGGAGGACAATCAGACTGGCAGTGGAGATGCAATATCCTCAGAGAATGGACAGTTCAACTTTTTTACGAAGGACAATCAGACTGGCAGTGGAGATGCAATATCTTCGGAGAATGGACAGCTCAAACATTCTGCAGTGGACTTAAAAATCCAGCCGGAGCTAAAGAGACTTGAGTTGGAGGCCAGGCGTTTGGAGATAGAAGCTGAAGAAAAGGAGCGTCAGAGGAGGCATGAGAGGGAAATGCTGACTCTTCGCCAGAGTCATGAAGGTAATGGGGAAGGGACTAACTGGACCCCATAAGCACAACAGGTCAGTAAATTTCTTCCACAATTTAAAGAGTGGGATAATAGTTTCATTCATATGTTTGAGAGGGTATGCAACCAGTATAGTGTTGACCAAAGGCTCTGTGCACGATTCCTGACCCCCTTATTCCATGGGAAAGCTGTAACACTTTTGTCAAAAATGCCTAACGCTGTCTGTGTTGATTATACTGCTGTAAAAATGTTTTTTAGAATGTTTTACGCTAACACCTGAAATGTACATGAAAAAAGTTTTGTGAGCATAGACACAAGGCAGATGAAAGTGTGTATGAATATGTTGCTGAACAGAGCACTTATTTTCATAGCTGGGTGAGTGGATGTCAGGTCACACTTTTGAAGGGCTGGCAGGCCTTTTGGTAAGGGAACAAGCCCTTAGTACTTTGCCTGAAGACATGAGGATCTGGTTAGCTGATAGACAATGTGCTACTTCAGATGAATTGGGGAAGAAGGGAGACCTATACTTGGCAAGCAGGGCAGCCCTGCACAAGAAGGGGACCCCCAGTACTGCTCATGGGCCTAAAGGAACCCATGGTGGGCAGCACAGACTGCCCCAACAGAATCTGCCAGTAGCTAAGGTTAAATGCTTTTTATGCAACCTGTGGGGCCATGTGGCATACAGGTGTCTATGGAGGCAAGGTGGGGAACCAAAGGTGACGGAGCCAGTAAGTGGGAAAGACAAGATGCCAATAGTAGGTTGTTTTGATACAACAGGGGTACTAAACTACCATCCTGCAGATGTCCTGAGAGAGAAGGATTTGGATGAGGCAGTACCATGTACTTATGCAGTTACACGCAGTGAGGCTAGGAGACAAGCATGTGGGTCTGGTAGCCTGGGGGAGACCCCGACAGACTGCATACTTGCAGCCAGGTCTGGTGAGGTGGTTACTTCAGGGAGTGAGTTACGCTGTAGCAGTGAGACTGAAGGTGAGCCACAGCTGCTTGTGGGTACTGATGTTCCCTTGGACAGGGTAACTGCAAAGGTAGAGGTGAGTAGTAGTACCCAGGCTGACAGTGAGGCACCGCTGTCAGAGGATGCCAGACTTCCTGTGGAAGGGGAGCTGGGAAGGGTTACAAGGAGAGAGTCGAGACAGGCTTAGCTCTCAGACCCTACATTGCAAGGCCTGAGGCAGCTAGCTAGGGAGACACCTGAGTCTCAAGGAAAGGGGGAATCTGTATAACTGGGACAAATGATTACTATACAGAGAGTGGACCCCTGAGGGAGGGCTAGAATGTGAGAGAGTACAGCAGTTGGTAGTGGCTAGAGCTTACCATCTGGCGCTTTTTGCCATAGCCCATGATATTCCCTTTGCAGGTCATATGGGTAAAAAATGTACAAAGAGATGTATTATGCAAAACTTCTATTGGCCTGGAATTTCCAGAGATGGAACTGGGTACTGCAGGATCTGTGAGCAGTACCAAAAGGTAGGCAAGACAGGAGACAAGGTGAGAGCTCCTTTGATGCCTTTGCCTGTGATTGAGGAGCCATTTCAGAGGGTAGCTATGGATATTGTACGTCCTCTGAGTACCCCAAGTTCCACAGGGAAAAAGTATATCCTAGTTGTAGTGGATTATGCAACACGATACCCTGAAGCAGTGGCTTTGTCCTCCATTGAGGCAGAGAAGGTGGCAAATGATTTGTTAGAGATTTTCAGCAGGGTGGGTTTCCCAAAAGCAATACTGTATGACAGAGGTGCTGATTTCATGTCAGACCTGCTGGCTTGTCTGTGGAAGTCCTGTGGGGTGAAGCACACGAAGACCACCCCCTACCATCCCCAGACTAATGGTCTTGTTCAGAGGTTAAACTGTACAATCAAATCCATGCTATACACATTTGCAGATCAGTTTAAGAGGGAGTCGGACAAATGTCTGCCCCATCTGTTGTTTGCTTACAGAGAGGTTCCCCAAGAATCCACAGGTTTTTCACCCTTTGAGTTTCTGTATGGGCATATGGTGAGGGGACCTCAAGATTTAATTTGAGATGAGTGGGAAGGTGAGTGTGAGTCTCATAAGGAGTCTGCTGTGGCATATGTCCTAAACCTCAGGAAAAGGCTCAGGGAACTCATGGGCTTGGCCCAGAAGAACCTGGCAGAAGCCCAACAACAGAAAAAGGTGTGGTATGACAGGAATGCTCGAGCTAGAGAGTATGCTGTGGAGCAGCAGATAATGGTTCTCATTTCTGTCAGACACAACAAACTGCAAGCAGCTTGGGAGGGACCCTACAAGGTGGTAAGAAAGGTAAGTAATGTTAACTACATGGTGGAACTGCTAGGCAGATGGCAGGGGCACAAATTGTACCATGTTAACATGATGAAACCTTACCATGATAGGGAGGCCCTTGTGCTGGGCATTTGCAGTGGATTGCAAGATGAGTCTGAGGGAGATCTGAGGACTGATCTCTTCAGTGAGGCTCTGGCTGACACCTCAGTGGAAGGGATAGCAATATCCCAGCAGCTATCTCCTACCCAGGTTCAAGAAATCCGAGCAGTGTTGCAGGAATTTGGGGACATGTTCACTGGGAAACCAGGGTACACCCACCTGGTGCAGCACCAGGTGGATACAGGACCCCAAAGGCCTATTAGGCATGCCCCTTATAGGGTGCCTGACAGAGTCAGACAGACTCTGAGGGAGGAGGTACAGGAGATGTTGGAACTAGGCATGATTTAAGAGTCCAACAGTTCCTGGGCCTCCCCATTGGTGTTGGCCCCAAAGAAGGATGGTAGCACCAGTTTCTGTGTGGATTACAGGAATTTAGTCACACAGAGTTGGATGCTTACCCCATGCGTAGGACAGATGAGGCCCTAGAGCAGCTGGGTGGGGCTAAGTATCTTACAAACATTGATCTTACCAAGGGTTACTGGCAGGTGCCCTTGACTCCCAGTGCTAGAGAGAAGCCAGCCTTTGTCACTCCTTTTGGCTTGTATGAGTTCACAAAGATGCCCTTCGGGATGAAGAATGCCCCAGCGACTTTCCAGAGGCTGGTAGATCATATCCTAGCAGGAGCAGGAGAGTTTGTCCTTGCTTCCCTAGATGATATTGCCATCTAAAGCCATTCCTGGCCAGAGCACCTTCAGCATGTCAGGGAAGTGCTGGGCAGACTACAGAGGACAGGGTTGACCATTAAGCCGAGCAAATGTCAGGTGGGTATGGCAGAGGTCACTTACCTAGGACAGAGTGGGGAGTGGTAAGATAAGGCCAGAACCTGCCAAAGTGTAAGCCATTCAGGCATGGCCAGCAACTGTTACTAAAAGGCAGGTGAGGGCATATTTAGGTACAGCAGGGTACTACAGAAAGTTCATCCCCAGTTATAGTACCATAGCTACTCCCCTCACAGACCTGACAGGGAAGAACAGGCCAGATAAGGTAGTGTGGTCCCCAGCATGTGAACAGGCATTCCAGGAGTTTAAAGATACTTTGGGAGGACCCCTGTATTAGCCAGTTCAGATTACAGCAAATAATTTGTTGTGCAAGTGGATGCTTCGAACTATGGGGTGGGGGCTGTACTTAGCCAGATTTCTTCAGAGGGGGAAGAGCACCCAGTGGATCTTCACTGTAGACTCCAAACCAGGGAGGAATGCTATGCAGCTGTAGAAAAGGAATGTTTAGCCACAGTCTGAGCACTGCTGAAACTTCAGCCTCATCTGTATGGAAGAATGTTCACTGTTATGACAGATCACAACCCCCTAACATGGTTAAACAGAGCCAGTCAGCAAACTGTCAAGTTTCTAAGATGGAGCCTGGGGTTGCAAGCATATATGTCAGTGCAGCACCACAGTGAGATTAGCAATGCCAATGCAGATTAGTTGAGATACACTCAGATATGCCTAACTCTCTCAAGCGGTGTTTCTCAATGGTCACTTGAAAAACTAGCTCGGGTTCTCTGGGGGGGGGGTGAAGACTGGTAGAGATGGGTGAAGGCTGCCAGCCTAGCCAGATAGACTTGTGCAGATAATTCTATCATTTGTAATTGTGAAATGTTGAATTTAAAACAATGTGGCAACATTGCCATCTGCTGTAAGGAAAACTAAGTCAAGCATTTCAAATCTTTCTTTTAAAGTTAAAATTATGTCCTTTGATCTAGATAGTGGTGCCAAAGAGGCTAGCTGAGCACATTCTTGCTATTGTTTTAACTTAAGGAATAATTACTAGAGTGTACATGTGAAATGTCTTTTATTGTTGTAGCTTTCTGAGCAGGTGTTAAATTGTTAAATAACGTAGCCTGTTGGCCTGGGAACTCCAAGCTAAGTGTCAAAATGATGTAATCTGGGAGGGCCCAGCAGAAATGTTTGTTAGTGATTTTAAAAATTATTGCTCAGAGAGACTGTAAGCATTTTTGTCTGACTATTCAACTCAGCACTGCCTTGCTCTATGTAAGTATGTTATTTTAGAAGTATGCTTTCTTGTAGCAATAGATAGGAATTAGAAAAGTTTAGACTAAGTATTTTTCTGTTATGTCAGAGCTGTACTACTGAATTATTTTAAGTTTCGGTGTGATCTCTGAACCCTTGGATAGCACTGTGGTGTAGTAGTATTGTCTTTTGTTTTTAGTATTTATTATTAAATATTTTAAACCCGTTTCAACTGGGGCTGGTTCATGTAGAGATAAATTAATGCTTATAAGTGATCCTGTAATAAGCCCTTCCTATAAGCCTTGATTGCTTAGTTACACTGCTATTGGATAATAATATTGCACAGTATTAATTGGACACCCTTTTAAGGGCCTTTGGATAGCTGATAATTATTAGCTGGTGGTAGCAGGAATTACTACCGTATAGTCTGGGTATAGGGGCACAGCTGGAGAATCTGTGTCAGCCTTTCCCAGGAACATCTGTGAAGTTGTATTAATACTTATCTCAAAGTGTGTGTGTGTGTGTGTGTGTGTGTGTGTGTGTGTGTGTGTGTGTGTGTGTCAGCTACTTGGGCAGGGATACGAAGCACTGGTTGGACAGAGAGGGTACTGGGGGTTAGCTTGCCAGCTAGGCTGAGATCTGGACCCTATAGCTGTGCCAGTGGGGAGTCTTACTGGGGACCTGGAGAGCAAGGGAGCAACCAGACCCAGACTGACTGTGATCTCTGTGTGCTCTTAAGGGAAATTGCACTTTACTGTGTGTATTTGTTACCCTTTCTCCTATATGAGATGCCCTCTCTGGTGTTAGCGGAGAGGATTGAGGCTCTTTGATTGCTGGGCCAGGGCACAGGCGTTACATGTGGTTTTAAATATTTCCTGTGATTTTAAACTCTGATGTTACTGTAAATATATATTTAGTATTGTCTTCTTTTATTATTACTGAATACATTTATACTTTTCATTGTGACTGATATGTATAGAGATATTTAACTTCTGAGAGTACTTGTGTATTTATCTGGTGACACTGAGGGCCACTCCTAATAGCCTTGGTTACATTTATATTTGTATTTGTATTGATAGCAACATTACACAGTAAGATTGGGCACCCTTTGTTAAGTAGCCGATAAAGAGCTGGCTGGCAGCAGTGATAACCACCTAACAGTCTGGGCAAAAGGGGGCATAGCTAGTAAACCTGTGCCAGCCTTTCCCAGGTGTGTGTCTGTGTGTGTGTGTGTGTGTGTGTGTGTGTGTGTGTGTGTGTGTGTGTGTGTGTGTGTGTGTGTGTGTGTGTGTGTGTGTAAATCAAACCTCAAAGAGTGTGTGTGTCAGCTACTTTGGCAGGGACACAAAGCACTGGTTGGACAGAGAGGGTGCTGGAAGTCTTGGCTTGGCCACTCAGCTGAGATCTCAACAATACAGTTGTGCCAGTGGGGAGTCTTACTGGGGATCTGGGGGAATGTGGATAAAACAGCCCAGGACTGACTGTGGTCTTTGTCTGCTTTTAAGGGAAATTGCAGTTGATGCAGAGAGCTGCATCTGGAAATACTGTGTGTATACCTGTCATCCTCCCAGTGTATGTCCCCAACTGTTGCCAGTGCTGAGGATTGAAGCTCCTTGATTACCGGTCCAGTGGTGGGTCGTCACAAGTACATAACTTCTTTATCTGATGTTGTCAATTTTCATTCATTCCTCAACAATTTGGACAGAGTCCCCAGCTACCTAAATTCCTTGGTGGACTCTAAGGAAGGATGCTCCCGAGCACAGTTGAGCCAAAGGCTGCTCTTTTCTTAGAGAACAAATCTAATTTGTAATGAGTGATAAAAGTATGGGGACTGGTCCAGGTTGCAGTTGTGCATATGTCATCCTTGGAAGCTGTAGAAGGAAATACCGCGGATGTTGCCATAGACCTAGTCGAATGTGCTGTCACAGAATTTGGTAAGGTAAGGCCCAGCTTGTTGTAAATAAACATTATACAATCCATTAGCCATTTGGCTAAAGTGACCTTTGAAACTGGTTTGCCCAGTTCTGAATCTGCAAAGGATGGAAATATTTGGTCTGTCGTTCTTGATTCTTTTGTTCTATGTAATTGTCTGTGAACATCCAATAAATGTAACATGTCACCTTTGTATGAAAATTTGGGAAAGAAAACTGGCACATTAATTGACTGATATTGGATTCTGATACCACCTTAGGAAGGAAAGAAGCACTGGGTATGTAATATCACTCTATCCTTAACAAAAATCAAGTAAGGAGATTTAGATGATGAAGACTGAAGTTCTGAGATTCTTCTAGCAGACGTAATGGCCACTAGAAAAATAGTTTTCCAGGTCAAGTATTTAAGTTCACATTTAGCTGCTGGTTCAAAGGGGGATTGAATTAAGTTTTGTAGTACCAAATTTAAGTCCCAAGTTGGAGTAGGATCTTTAAATGGAGGTTTGAGCAGGATAGTCCTTTTAGAAAGGCTTTGGAAACAGACAATCCACTGTGGTGAATCCTAACAGGAACAGTTGAAAGAAGTAGACGAAGAATAGGTGATGCCAAGGAGTAACTGTCAAATCTAGTGTGAAAATTAGAAATTGCTGCTAAATGGACTTTGACTGTTGAGGAGCTAGCTCCCTCATTGAAAACTGTTGCCAAAAATTCAGGACACTTTGTACAGGAGCTGAAACGGGGTCAATGTGTTTTTGCTGTGCCCAAAAAGCAAATCTTTTCCATTTGCTTTTCTAAAGTTTTCTTGTGGAAGCCCTATGTGAAGATAGAAATATAGGGCAAACAAGGGAAGAGAGCATCGGTTCTCTGGCTATCAAGGGAATTGGAGAAACCAAGTTTTTAGGTTGAAGTTTGAAATATCTGGATGAATCATGCCTGTAGGGCAGAACAGGAGGTATGGAATTGGATCCAGAATCCAAGATGGGTGCAGTAAATGAGGTCAATGGAAGGGGAACCAAATCTGTTGAGGCCAGTAAGGTGCAATGAGGATAACCTTGTTATTCAACCAGACAGTTTCTGTAGAAATTTGGGAATTAGAGGAATAGGTGGATATGCATAGAAAAGACCAGGGGGGGGCAATCATGGAGTAGAGTATCTCCTGGTGATTCCCCCTATGGTGGTATGAGGGAAAAGTAGCTGCTGCACTTACTGATTAGGGAAGATGCAAAAGGATCTCAGCAAGGCTGGCCCCATAGACTGAAAATCATATCTCTTACTTTCTTGTTGCGACCTCACTCATGAGGTAGTAAAAGGGACTTGCTCAGTTTGTCTGCCATCATGTTGTACTTCCCCAGAATGTGCACTGCTATTAGAAAGTGGGTGGAAATAATCACACATTGCCAAACCCTGAGGGCTTTATGACACAAGGGATAAGACCTGGCTCCTCCTTGTTTGTAGATGTACCAAACTGCTGACATGTCGGTTTGAATCGCAATTCTCCTGAAAGGGAGAGATACTTGAAATACCTGCAACACTAAGAGCATTTCTCTAATTTTCAGAACATTGATATGTGTTTCGGCTTCTTCAGGGGACCAAGTGCCTTGGACTGTTTTTCCCAGGAAGTGCCCCTCCACCCAATTTGGGATACGTCCATGATCACTACCCCCTGGGTTGAGGGAGAATGAAGGGAGGACCTTGTAAAATGTGAACTAATTGAACCCAGCACCAAACGTATCTTTTGCATGCATGTATTATTTTTATTTGGGCTGACATGGGGTGGTACAGGATTGACTACTGTGTTGACACTGTCCATTGAAGAATTTTCATATGAAATCAAGCAAGGGGAACTAAAATTATAGGTTCATAGGTGTGTACTAGGCTAATAGTCCTGGAGCCTTTACAAGCCTAGCCCATAGGATTACCCTGGCATCATGCCACCCAACCTTAGTTCCCAGTGCCTCTGTCAAGTAGAGCCACTGGAGTGATCCTGGGGTGAATTTTCTATTTCCCATCCACTCATCAAGATTTTTCTTGAAGAGGCCAGTGAGGTGCTCTGCTTGACATGTATGTGAAGTCTATGGGTTATTAACCTGTCCCTCCAGTATGTTCTGTTGATTGTGGTAATGAGGTTGAAGTCTCTGGTGCATGTCGTCTGGAGGGATTGAGATTTCTTTAGATGTAGCCTTTCTAACAGAGCTGAGTCAGACATGGCTTTTTAAGTCAAGCAGAGATCACCTCTAAGTAAGCGATATGAGACAGAGAATAGTTGGAGTTTTTTTAGTCTGTCCATATAGGACAAGTTTTTAAGGTCTAGGATCATCTTTGTGAGGTACTTTTGCAGCCTCTCCAGTTGTTGCAGGTGTCTAGTGAGGTACATGCCAAATGGGGCATTGTATTCGATGACTGGCCTAAGGAGAGAAGAGTAGAGGGAGACAATGACCTCTTTCTTCCTGGATGCAAAACCCTTAGTAAGGAGATGTGCCACATAGAAGGACTTTCTGACCACAGTGGCAATGTTGTGGTCAAAAGAGAGGTTGCTGTCAACCTGTGTTCACAGATCTCTTATAACGCCTTCTATGTTCAGTGGACTACAATCAATGTGGTAATTCATGGGAACCAGGTTTTTCCCAAAGGGGATGATGACACATTTTTTGGCATTGAGCTTAAAGCCATTGTTCTGACACCAGTTGTTGGTCTCAGTAAGCTCTTTCTGTAGGATGTCAACATCACTTGGGGAGTTATAGCTGCTGACATTGACCCTAGGGCTTGTAAAATTAATTGAGCTGAACTTGTACTGCAGATTATCTTTTTCACCTAGAACCAGAGAGTTAGCACTCCTGAGAGGGGAAGAGAAGCTGTCATTGATTCTGTATTGAACACTGCTTCTATACATTCCAGTGTTTCAGATGGTTGCTAATGAGACTTGCTGTAGTTTATGGTTATCCCCAGGTTGGAGCAAGTACGCAGCACTTGATCCCACACTTTTAGTTGTAGATGCCCAGTCAGGGCAGTAATGAGCCAGTCGTCTGTATATGGAAACACTCAGAATCCCTACAGTCTCAAGTGAGCTCCTACCACTGTCGTGTATTTGGTGAATACCCTAGGGGCTGTGATGAAACCAAAGGGCAGTGCCATGAACTGATAGTGACTGGCTCCCAGCTGGAAATGTACATACATTCTGGATTGCCTGTTCATTTTTATATGATAGTATGCATCATGAAGGCCTATTGAGCATATCCAATCATCCTTGCTGAAAAAGGGCAGAATGGACTGAACCGTGACCATCCAAAATTTTGTGTACTGAACTGACTTCTTCAAGATACTGAGATCCAGAATTGGTCTCAAGTCCCCTGTTTTCTTTGGTACTTATACTTCCTCTTCCTAGGGACCTTCTTGGTGGGATGTTCCAGAGAGGTATCGGAAGAAATGGTAATACCCTGCTGGGTTTACTGAAGACTTTGGGTAGACTGTTCCTGTGGACCAGGATAATGAGGCTCAACATGCAAAGACATGTGGGAACCAGATGGGTGATCCAAGGAGGAAGGAATCATCCATCCTGCAGGAGCAGAAAACACCCTCTCCACTACCTCAAAGGCAGACAGCTCCAGAGAGAATGAAGCTGATGCAGCTGAGAAGCCAATCTTCTGATCATTAGCTCTTTCTGCCCTAAAGACAACCCACCCAAGGCAGAAGTCAGAGCTGAGATATGCAGTGCCAAAGCTCCGGGGGTCAGAGATGGCTCTGAAAACTTCAGAGTCAACTCCAACACCTCAGATCCAATTGGAACAGCCTAACTCTGAGAGTCATCTGGATCCAAAGCATAGGAGCCGGAGCACTCTGAGTAAGCCTTGGATCTGAAGAAACTAAGATCTTCAGGTCCGAAGTCAACGGACCTGAAGACTTGCATCCAAGGGCACTGAAACAACTGTTTGGATCAGTGAAGGAGACATAAAAGGTGGTATAGTGCTTACAAAGGCTTCCTGACCCGATGTGGTAGGAGCTGGAATAACTCCATCTGTATTTGAGTGGAGAGAAACTTCCTCATCATCCTGTCCACATCTGCCTCAGTGAGATTCCTGAAAGAACAAGTAAATGCCAGTGATGGGGATTTTGAGCTTCAATGTACTTCTAGAAAAGAAGAATGTATGGAGGATGGTACCAGAGCCAAGGAAGGGGAGTAATGTCTTTGGATCCAATAAAGTTTGATCCGATGAAGCTGACTTATTGTCCGACGCTGATGCAGAGGCAACTTTCAGATCCAATTTCTTGGCCTTTTTGTTAGGTGGTTCAGTGGTAGGATCTAAGGATGGAGTAGAGGATCCAGAAGGCTTAGAATACTCTTTTGCCTTGTGCTTGGGGGGGGGGGGGTTGAGACCCAGATAACACTTTGGAAATAAAAGAAGGGAGTAATTCTTTCAACATTAATTTATTCTTCCTATCAGTCAGGGTCCTGAGATTAAATCCCTGACAAATCTTGTGAGGGCCAAAATAATGCATACATAAAGTTTGAGAGTCTGAAAGCAGAATTTTATGTCCCCATTCCATGCATTTTTTAAACCCCAATGGGAATTTATCAGACATCTCCAATGTTAATAACAAAAAACTCAGTTAATAAATTTTTTTTTATTTAAGAAATACCAGCAATGTTAAGAAGATATCTCTAAAAAGGGTATACAAAATAGAATTACCATCAATGGTGAACAAAGTACACTCTAAAGCAGTAATGGTGAACCTGTAACACACTTGTCAAAGTTGACAGGCCATAATATTTTCAGTGACACGCTGACTTACTGGAAAAGTTAAACAAGACGTATATGTTTTTTTTTTATCCGGATTGTCCAGAAATAAAGTAGTTTGTGCAGATGTTCGGAGTTTCCGATGTAAACCCGGAAACCCGGAATTCAAAGTTGTCTCCACCTTTCTTTAAGCAGATTGGTTATCTGAGCTTGCAGATTAACCAATCGGCAGAAGATTCAGCAGTGCACGAGAGAAGGAAGACGAAGTCTGTCCAGTCCAACTGCATTTCAGACTTCACTATAATATTCTTGGCAACACCTCTCCACAGTGTCAGGAAGAAAAAAAGTTAAGGTAAATTGTGAAAAGTTTATTTATTTAAATAGCAAGCAGCATTAAGGCAAAGATCCCAAGGAGGAGCCAACTGTTTTCTAAGTAGCCAGATATTCAACACCCCTTTCTAAAACTGTTGAGAATGGTTGGAAAGGAGGGACTCTACGGGCAGATAAGCAGAAATGGCTAGCTAACAAATGAACACTGACACAGGAATATGAGAAATCAGAGGAGATTGTCCCGGTTTTTTGACTGGCATCAGCTAGAAACTCTTTTCCACTTATACAAATATGATTTCCTAGTATCAGTTTTTTTCACTTCCCTCAATACCTGCTGCACATTTTCAGTGTGCCTAAATGGTATCCATGCAGTTAACTGAAAACTTTCCAGGGTGGGGTATATCAAATAATCCATGTCTTGTGTGACTTAATCAAGTCTGTGGTAATTGTTCTTGGCTAATTGAAAAGAAGAGAAAACCATTATTGCCAAAAGGGAGTTACAACCCAAATAGATATCAGTGGAAAGGGTGGAAAAGCAAACAGGAACATTTCTGTCCAATGGAATGAGAAGGCATCTGTCGTTCAGGCTTCCTTGCAAGGAAGCCTGAAGTAGAACTTCTTTAGTGGTCTGTTCTGATGGAAAGCAAACATGTACTTGAGTTATTCTCTGCAGCTGTGTCTAATCTTGGAAGACCCCAGGGTGATGTTTCCAGTAATGAAGGTCTGTCCTGGTCCTGCTTAGTTTGTATGCAATCACATCTTGCTCTGATGGAATGTATGAAACACGAAGAGTCAAACTGAACTGAGCTGAGCTGCTATCTCTCAGGCTATCACAGCAAGTCTGTAAAGAGGGTAATGATCTGGTACCACCCTGTTTATGTACCACATCACTGTAATGCTGTTTGTGTAACTTGCAAAGATCTTGGGGACCAGAGATGATTTAAGATTTTCAAAGCATTTATCACTATTATCTGACATTTATGTGCTTCTGTCTTTTGTGAGGGTTCCACAGACCTTGCATTTTCACACTTTGGAAACAGCTCCTCATGCAAGATCTGATAAATCTGCAGTGACAGACTGGACAGGATACAGAAGGGAGAAAGGAAAACCTGGACTGCAAGAGATCTGGTCTACCAACCAGAGAACCTCCCTCCTTAGAAATCCCAAAACAAGGATTTGAAAAGATAAAGGGTGAAGATGCTGAGTCCGGATTGATCTGAGGTACCACTGGACTTTTCTCATGTGAAATCTGGTCAGGGGAAGCATGAGAATCATAGATGCCATGTACTCCAATATCCTGAGAAATTCCCATACAGATACCTGGGTTTGATTGTTAAAACTCAAAAAGAACATGTGGAACATCTCTGTTTTGTCTTGGAGAAGAAAAGGCTCTTCCTAGGGTAGAAAACAGATATCCCAGGAAAACTATTTTGTGAGAATGGATGAGAGAAGATTTATGTATATTCACTTGAAAACCCAAACTGAATACAATATTCTGAATGGTTGTTAAAGACAGCTTTGACAATTGGAAAATGAGTCAAAGATAAGTCAATCATCCAATTATGAAAAAATGTAACTACCTAAATGTCTACAAAAATGAAATTACTGCAGCCAGATGCAGCCTTAGTGCTGCAGAAATTATAAAGGGTAAAACAGATAGCTGATAATGTAAGCCAGACACAAAATCTTAAGAAATGTTTGAACTGCTTCCCAGTGAGAATGTAATGGTAGGCATTCTTTAAAATCTAACCTTACTGTGAAAGCTTGCAAAGGGATTAGAGGCAAAAGAGTCTGAATGGAAAACATTCTAAACTTATCACTGGAATTTTTTCAAAAAGATTCAAAAAGGAAAATTCTAGCACAGGCCTTCAAGTTCCTTGCCTATTTGTTAACAAGAAAATCCTTGAATGAAAGCCTTTGCCCATTTGGCAGGGAAGTGCTGGCTCTATTACTCCTTGAGAAAACATTTGATGCAGAAGTAGAGGGAATGGGGAGACTTGGTTTACTGGGCAAGGAGGAATCTCCTGGAAAAGAGGAAGAGATTCCTATTGCCAAGTGTACCCCTCTTGAATCACATTTAGAATCCATTTGTCTGAAATAATCTGATGCCACAAAGGAAGATGAAGACTGAGAGAGAGAGAGTGAATGATTGCCAGTGTGTGTGTGTGCGCTCGTGCATGCAGTGGGGAATGAACAAGCAATTAGGTTAGTGAGGCTGAGTAGGAGAACTGTCCTTGATTTTTAGAGTCTTTCTCTCATACCACTTAAGGAATACTCCTCCTTTGTGTTCTTAAAAAGCTCATATTCCTTGAAGTTCCACACTGAAGGGTCTGTCACACATTCAGTGTTAGCAAATTTTTAACTGATATCCATGGCAAATTGAGCTATACCATATTAATTTATTAAAATAACTATTCTGTAAGTAAAAATATCATATTTGAACCATTCTGTGAGCTTTCTTGTTGAAGTTGTTCGTAAGCTGTCAGTAAGTATTCCACATTTTGTCCATTTGTTTCACAGTATGAAATGTAGTGTTCCTCATTTAGGAGATGGGAGGTTGAGAGCTATGCTTTCTCTTTCTTTTTGGAGCCACTTTGCCATTGATTTTTAAAACCCTGTTTGATAACTCCATGTTGCGTTAATTGCTTATTGAAAAAGGATGCTGATGATCAAAGGAATGTATTTGACTTAAAAAAAGAGAGCTGAAAATTCTGAGTAACTCCTTAAATCAATGCTCCTCTTGTTATTACACTTTTTGACTACCTCGGCTACAGAAGGGCCAAAACAAATTTCCTTGTCTAAGAGAGAATTTAAAAATTCAGTCTTAACATGTTCAGCAAGGTTTTCGGAATGAGGCCAGAAAAGAAGTTATGTCACCATAATGTTCCATCTGAGTAGGTACTTCATTTGTCTGCAACCTGTGGGTGTCGCATCCAACCTCGGATCCGATCCAGCAGCTTTCCAAGCTCCAAGATTTGAGCTCCTAGCTCCTCCCCCCTACCCATAATCCCCTACTACCAACCACATTACCTCAGATCGTTTTTTTTGCCTCACCAACTCGAGACAGAAACCAACTCCGAATGATCAGAAAAATTCCCGAGGTTCGGGGGATGGCGGGGGGGGGGGGGTCGGTTGCAGACAAATGAAGTACCTACTCAGATGGAACGTTATGGTGAGTACATAACTTCTTTATCTGAAGTAGTTACTTCATTTGATCTGCAACCTGTGGGACACAGTCCCCAGCTAACCTATAAGAACCTGGGTGGTCCTTACGGAAGGATATTCCGAGGCACCGCTGAGCCAAAAGAAGCCCTACTCCTGGAAATCATATCCAGTTTGTAATGAGAAATGAACGTATGAGATGAGAACCAGGTAGCTGCTGAACAAATATCGTCTACTGGAACCCTAGACCAAAAGGCTGTTGAGGTGGCTACAGATCTTGTGGAATGAGCACAGATGCCAACCGGAGCTGGCTTCCCAGATGAAGTGTATCCCAGCATAATGCACTGACAGATCCAATTTGCTACAGTCACTTTAGCAATTGCCTTGCCCATGGCTGATTTTGCATAAGAAACAAACAACTGGTTTGACTTGCAAAACTCTCTAGTCCTGTGCAAGTAAAAACGCAGTTGTCTGTGTACATCCAATTTGTGCAATGTGTATTCGCCTTTGTTGTGAAAATTTGGGAAAAATACAGGAAGATTTATTGATTGATTAATGTTTGATTCTGTAGCCACCTTAGGCAAGAAAGACGGGTTAGTCCTGAGGGACACTCTATCTTTGTGAAAAATAAGGTACGGAGGTTTGATACACAGAGCTTGTAATTCTGAAACTCTCTTGGCTGAAGTAATAGCCACTAAGAAAGATGTTTTCCAAGACAAGAACTTCAACGGAACCGAGGCCGCAGGCTCGAAAGGTGGTCTCGTTAAGGCTTGTAAGACCAGAGTGAGATCCCACGGGGGAACCAGAGTCTTGACAGGCGGATTCAAAAGAAAAGTGCCTCTTAAGAAGGTTTTGCACAACTTTGTAGATGCTAAGGAGCCTATGCCGTCCCCCACGTGAAAATGGGAGATGGCCGCCAACTGCACTTTGACTGTGGAGGCACTTGCTCCCTGTCTAAAAAGCAGGGAAAGGAAGTCCAGAATAGTCGGAATAGGGACAGTAAATAGGTCCAAGTCTCTATCTTTGGCCCACATGGAAAAACGTTTCCATTTGCTGTTGTAAAGTTTCCTGGTAGATGGTTTATGAGCCGCCACCAGAATGGCCTTAACGGGGGATGAGATACTGGGAGTCTTAGCCATTAATGGAACTGGATCAACCAAGCAGCAAGTTTGAGATTGACCAGGTTTGGGGTATGGCATCTCGCTGGGTGCGAGATTAGGTCTGGACTGGGATCCAGAATCCATGGGGAAGCCACACTGTGAGACCAAAAACTAGCACAAGAAGCAGAAAAGGGAACTAACACACACACAACGACAACTTTGAATGAAAAGTTGGTTTAAAACCAGCAATTATTTCACCCAGCCAGGAGCTCTTCACAAGGAAGCTTCTTCAGCCGTGGCAAAAAATGATCTGGGGTAATGTGGTTGGTAGTGGGGGATTATGGGTAGGGGGAGGAGCTTGGAGCTCGAATCTTGGAGCTTGGAAAGCTGCCGGATCGGATCTGAGGTCAGATCCGACACCCACAGGTTGCAGATCAAATGAAGTAACTACTTCAGATCAAATCTTACGACTGAACCAAAAGGTACAGCGGAAAAATGCAGTAGGCACCTTCTTGCATGAACCAAAGTTTATTACATAAAACAGTAGTGTTAAGCACTTTTATCCCAATTGGGACTTCATCAGAACTACCATTTAATTAATTCAATCAGTTTATAGACTATTCAAATATCACATGACTCTACTAAAAACTAATGGATTAATTGCTGTTGATTAAAATCATACAGTCACTAAAACCTTTCTGAACACAATAAATAATACAAATAGTAACAAAAAAATATAAAAATAAAGACACTTAAATATAAGAGCATTTATTGTTTAAAGAACTGGTATGGCAATTAAGATTAAATCCTACAGTGGCCCCAGGTTTGAATGAGGCTTGTTCCATTGCCCCATTACTTAAGCTCAAACGTTAGTATGTTTAATAAGGAGGGGGGTAAAACAACTTATAGAGGGAGATTACCAGGTCCTTGGTAGAGACATAATTGGTTTGAATGGGCTAGTCTGATCTGAATGCAATGGCAATGATCTATCCTTACCTGATAAACTTGGAGCTGGAGAAGTTGGATCTGAAACAGATATGGTCAGAGTTGATGGGTCCGACTGTGTTGTCATATCCTTAGTCTTTGTCAATTTTGTTATCGGTTCTGAGCAGTCTTTTGGAGCTGAGGAAGGTCTCTTCTTCCCTCTGTCAGAACTTTTAGAGGAGGAAGAAGATGCAGGGCTCGACTTAGATTTTGAATATTTAAGGTCTCTGCCAGAAATGGCCTCTACAAATGGACAGGGCAACATACCTGCCAAAATCAGCTTGTTTTTCCTTTCAACCAGGGCCCTGTGGTTGAAAGAATGACAAATGGAACAATCCTCTTTTAAAAGGATGGGGCTCAAACAGTGGATGCATAAAGTTTGCGAGTCACTAAAGAGAATCTTGTGTCTGCACTTTGAACATTTTTTGAAGCCAGATGGCTTTTCAGATTTCTCAGCAATTGAAAGGAAAGGCAGAGAACACCCATGCACAGACACCCTCACTCACAAATATATGTGCACGCAAAGATAAACTGTGAGGAGGAAGGCAAAGAAATGTTATTTATTTATTTATTTTTTGAAGGTAAAAGGGAAAGAACAGAAAAACTACTAACAATAGTAGCAGAGCTACCCCAAAGGATAAACAGGAGGGGAAGGGAAAGTAACCTAATAAAACTTGAAGGGATGGAAATTTAAAAGAGAAAAGGGAAAAGTTAGATTTATAATATAGAATGAGTAGAAGGCTAGGAACAGTAAATATTGAAAAATAACACTTATCTGCTCACCAGCTACAAGAATGACCAAGTCTTTTGCGAAGCGGAAAACAAGAGCTGAAGTAACAGGGAGGAATGCATTATGGGTAAGGGGAGGCGCTCAAGAGCTTTTTGGTTGTCACGAGCTATTCTAATGGCTGAGTCTGATCTTAAGTATCAGATCCGAACCCATATGTGAGGACGAAAGGAAAACTAACAATATCAGATCACAAGTTTTCCTTAGAAAAATAAATTTAGTGGAAGGTCTTCCCTAACAGAGGACTTATCTGCCCAGTCTTGAGGAATTGCTAGCTGTATAACAGTTTCTACAAGCCCCACTAAAAAGGCTCACTTCAAAGGCAAGAAAAAAAGTTGCATACTCACCATAATGTTCCATCTGTGTTGTCCATTTTCATTCTTTCTCAACTGATAGGTTCAGATCTTACTCGGCCATTGATAAAGCTTGTGGCAACCAAAAATCCTTGAGCTTCTCCCTTACCTGTAATGCACCAACTACAAGTCAATCTTGTTTGCCAATTTTACTAGAAAGGAAATATTTGCAGTCAACTAGGAAGAAGACCATATATGGATGTTAATATAAAGGATAGTGATGCCCTCTAACCACTCATTCTTCCAGGAGTTTTTAAAGGATTGTAGGTTGGCGGGTAGGGAGTTGAGGAAGAATAAAAATGGACAACACAGATGGAATGCTATGGTGAGGACATAACTTCTTTATGTGATGTCATCAATTTTCATACTATCCTCAACTGATGGGACAAAGACCCCAGCTATCTAAGATCAGAGGTGAACTCAAGGAAGTATATTCCTGAGCACAGTTGAATCCCCTGATGCTCTACCTCTGGAGACCAGATCCAATTTGTAATGAGTAACAAAGTTATGGGCAGTAGTCCAAGTTGCTGCTGTGCATATATCATCCATGTACATTCTAGAATTAAATACTAAAGAGTTGCCATACATTTAGTGGAATGAGCCCATAACAGTTTTGATAAGGTAATGCCCATTTTGTTATAAATAAATGAAATACAATCAGTCAGCCACCTGGCTAAAGTTACTTTGGCAACTGGCTTTCCCATTTTTTTTTTGAAAAATCCCTTTTATTGTATTTTCCACAAGTACATAATAAAAGTGAAAGTACAAAATGATTGCAGACAATACAGCATGTAATACATAAATGAGTAAAGGTATCCAAACTTTCCAAAGAAAAACATTTAAACATTTGCAAGAATTTTTATGATTTACAATTGAGATGGTTACAACATATCTAGGGATTACTTAGTGCAGAGTTATGCTAAGGACGTTGAGAATTAGGATTGTATATGGAGGAAACCTTTAATTTTCTAGACTGGAAGAAAAAGAAAAAAAAAGAAAATAGAAAAAACAAGAAGAGAGAGAAAAGAAAAGAAAAAACTTTAAAGTTTTCCAAAACCCTGGAGAAAAAAATACACATTTACATTATATACAACATATACAATGTTGGAAGCCATCCTTTTGTTGAATTACAGAAGTGTGTTTTCTATATCAGTGATACAACTATTTATGTTCAATAACATAGAGGATTTATTTTAAATCAGCCACCTACCGGACATGAAATTTTAAGTATTCTGTATGTTAATCAAAACTGTCTCTAGGAGAGAATTCTAGTATGTTTGGAAGTATAATCTTTTTTTAATACTTTTAGTAGCTAGTTTGTGAGAGGTGATATATTTAACTGCTATTTCTTTAATGTTGTTCCATGAGATGTTTTTGATATTGACCCAATTTAAGTAGTGTGCATACTATAATTAAGATATGTTTGCGCATTCCTATGATTGAACTAGGAATAATTTGCAGGATCATTGTTATCCAAGAGAAAGTGGTTTTCACGTATCCAACTTTCTCTAGCTGCATTCTTAGAGAACACCAGAGCTTGGAGATTTTCTTGCATCTCCAGAAGATGTGGAGTATATCCACATCTTCCCTAGAGCAGAAGGGGCACAGTGAGTTTTTTTGTAACCAAGTATTTTGAGAATAGCTGGGGTATAATATGCATTATTGTTAATCATCAGTTGTGTGTATAGGAGATTTTTGAAAGGTGTAAGTTTTAGAGTATTATTAATGGCTTTGTTTTTTGTATTATAGAGATATTATTATCTATGTTTTCCCAGTATTTTGAGTATAGTAACACTGATTGGTGTTTTAACTCATTTATTAATTTATATGAATTTCATAAAATTCTTTTCTTTAACTTTTAGAGCTTTGATTATGTTTTGAGTATTTTCTATACTTTGTGTTTCTATTTTGTGGTTTGAATATTTTAGGTTTATTATTGATATAATTTGTCTTAGAATGTAATTATAGCAAACTGGAGACTTGAATTTTTCTCTTACTTTATCAAGTGTGTCATTTTTGTACTGTAGGATATCCCATACTATTAGTTCTTTAATTCTTGGGAATGGTTTGAGATCAATCATTTTATTATTTAACTTAATATTTGGGTTCATGTGTATAGGTTGTAACAGTACTAATGAATTCTGCAGATTGATAGAAAGAAAAAGGGATTGGCTTGCAGTATACAATTTTTGATTATTGGGTGTAGTTTGTGAAAACATTTTTGTTGGGGTTGGAGGAAAGGAACAGCTTTGGGATTTATGTTTATGGAATTTAGTAAATTTGCCCATATTTTAACCCATATTGGGTACTAAGTCTTTTTTGCACTACCATATTCCACAATTTGGATTGACCTGTTTGCTTTTATAACAAGGCAATATAGGCCAAAATCTGGTAGCCCCAGCCCGTCTTTTATTTTTGGTATTGTAAGGTTTTGTAGCTTATTCTTGTTGTTTTAGGGTGCCATAGGCATTTGGAGAGAGCCTTTTCCATTACTTTGAGTAGTTTTTTTTGGTAGTTTGAGGGTAATAGAGTTTAGTTGAAATAGAATTTTGGGAAGAATGTTCATTTTAATAATGGCAGATTTACAGAGAAGCAATAGGTTTAAGTTTTCCCATCTTAACATGTCTTGCCTAATTTTATCCCATGTGTTTAGGAAATTTGAGCTATGCATTTCTTTGCAAGTATGAGAGAAGTTTATGCCTAGATATTTTAGCTTATATGTTATGGGTATGTCAACTAAAGGGAAGTATGCTGTATTATGGTTCATGGGATATAGAGGGAAGATTGAGGATTTTTTGGGGGTTCATATTATAATTTGCAACTGTAAAGAACTGTTCTATTGAGGAAATAATTTTTAGTAAGTTCGAAGTATAAGTTTAGGTCATCAGCGAAAGCCGAGTATTTTACTATTGTGTTATATACCTTTGGGAAATGGTGGTATGTGTTTTGGGAGATATGGACTAGTAGCGGTTCTAAATAAATATTAAAAAGGAATGGAGTTAGTGGGCAACCCTGATGAATTCCATTTGTGATTTTAATAGGTTTAGAATACCACTTGTTAATGCTTAGCCTGGTTGTGGCATTGTTATAAATCATCTTGATGGCCGTTATAAATGAAGTGAGGAAGTTAAAGTGTGACATTGTTGAGAAAAGAAAATTTTGGTCCACATTGTCAAATGCTTTTCAGGCGTCTATTGTAAGTGCGTATCTTGGATGATTATTTATAGTTAAGAGAAAAATTAAGGTGTTTAACATACAGGTATTATCGCTTAGTTGTCTTTTTTTCACGAAGCCCATTTGTTCTGGGGAAATAATTTTATCCAAGATGGCTGCTATTTTAAAAGACATTAATAGATTAGATATAAATCAAGCGTGACCTATTATTTGAGCATAGACTGGCTGGATTCAACAGTTTATTTAAAAATGTTGACAACGAACTGGTGAACCTGCAAAAAAGAAAAGAAAGAAAACTTATTAGGGACAAAACTGACTGTGATGCGGGAAGGGCATACCCTGACCCACCTCAGGGTCAACAAGCTAGGTGGTCTGAGGGATTTGAAGAAGCAAATGTAATTAATGAAGAGGATGATGTAGGGGATGTTGAATGTGATAATGTCCCTTTAGAACCACCTCCTCTGAGAAGATCCCAGCGATTAATGAATCACAGGGGGGGGACAAGGGAATGGGGGCTATGGACAACTGAACTATCAGAATCAATGGAGGAGGGGGAGACAACAACAACAATATTGGAGGTGATCAATGATAGACATGAAGAGATTGAGACGAATGTATGTAAAATTGTTAAAAATTTTGATCATGATTTCACTATTTTCATTTATAGTAAGGCAACTGTGAGTATGGATTGGGCAGAATTGTTTTCCAAAGGGCTCAATTTCGTACTAGCAATTGGAAGTGACTTAGTCAGTACTATTTTGGAGTTTAAATTATACATCAGGAAGTTGAACTTGGCAATTTTTTTCTCACAGTCAGGGGATGGGGCCTTGAATTTGCAGAGTAATTTTCGTCTATTAAATAGAACTTTTATTCCCCCTATGCATCTGATAGTACGATTGTATGAGTCCCTTTGTAAAAAAGAATTTAGGAAAGTGGTTTCTACTAATAAATATTTCTTGGACAAAGATGGGGCAAGCAATTTAACAAGTCAAGAAAGATTATTGCTTAATAATATCTTAGGCAGTGATGAAATTAGGATCATGAAACCTGATAAGAGGGGAGGAATAGTTATCATGGATGTTTGTGATTACAACAGTAAAATGATTGATTTAATGTATAGTGACACCTACACTAAGGTTTCTAAAAACGAGTTGAACATAGCTTATAGACGTATCAATTTAGACATTGAACAACTATTATTGAATGAACAAATCACTTTGGAAACGTTCAGATTTTTAGAGACAAAACATCCTAGGATTCCTACTATATTTGGAATCCCCAAAATCCATAAAAGTATTCCCAATCCCACTTTATGACCGAATGTCGATGCAAAAGCATCTAAAACCTTTAGTCTGGCCAAGTACAATGACAGTACAGTTAAACATATTCTGGATGACACAGACCTGATTATTAAGGATTCCTGGGACTTTCTTTCTAAAATAAAGAGCAAAATGTACCATGAGCACTTGATCTTGGTTACCATTGACATTTGTGACCTCTTTTCTGTAATACCCCATGACATTGGGCTGGAATGGTTTTATGAATATTTATGGGAGAACAGTTCATTGAACCGTGACACCATCCTTCTGATGAGGTCCTGTATGGAGATGGTCCTGGACAACAATTTTATCACCTTTGAGGGGCATATATTTAAACAGGTGCAGGGGGTGGCAATGGGTGTATGCTGTGTGCTAACATAGTACTAGCCCAGTGGGAAGATGTCTATATTGTGAATTCCGAATTCAAGGATATGTGGGTACTATATGGACGATACCTGGATGATATGGACCTATTTTGGTATGGGAGTGAGGATGACCTGAATAGGTTCTTCATTTACATTAACAGTACTACAACATTTTTGAAATTTACCATGACCAAGGACCATGAGACATTGAATTATCTGGATGTCACTATCAAGAAGGACCACTCCAAGGGTATGTTCACCTCACATCTTTTTAGGAAATCCACCTACTCCAACTCCAACTCTGTTACATTTTGAGATTTGCCACCCTCTGCACCAGAAGAAGTCCTTAGTCAAGGGTCAGTATGTGAGATTGGCCAGAATGGTCTCTGACCAAGATGATTTTATTAGAGAATGCAAAGTCTTAGTGGGGATGTTGCGGAAAAGAGGTTACCCCTTTAAATTTGTCAATGACATATCTGACGAAGTAAAATCAAAAAGAGCTGGTGGCACTTATACTACACTTTTAGAAAACCCCGCAGGTTTGACTAGAGCTTCTGGGATGGTAAGAACTGACAATTTCAGTAGGGCATGTGTTCTCTCCTTCACTAGAGATTTTTTAATTTTAGAAGCATCATTTACAATTTTTGGACTATGTTTTGTATGGATGATAAGATTAACAAAAAGTTGGGGGAAAAAAACACTAGTGGTATACAAAAAAGGTACTTCATTGAAAGGGCTGGTGGAGAGGAAAAAGGTAATGTCAGGACCAGGTGGAACTTTCAAATGTGGGAGGTGTGGACAATGTCCATTTATATTGGGCATCAATTCAATTAAAGTCAGGAACTATGGTAAAATCACGACACACAAAAAGCATTATTGTTACACTAACGGGGTAGTCTATATTGCAACCTGCATGGCATGTGATAGTTACTAAGTGAAGAAGATGGTCATAGCCCTCAGACCAAGGATATATCAACATGATTATGGTATCCATAGTAATAAAGACACCGATGCTTTATATAAGCACATTAAGGCACATCTGACACACTCCTTTAAATTTTTTGTATTAGAACAAGTTAATTTGGGTCCACGGGGTGGTCCAGACGATGACTTTTTAAAATTTTTAGAGCTCAAGTGGCAGATAAAATTAGATGCATGTCAACCACCTGGGCTCAATGATAAGACATCCATTAGTTCTGCATTTAAACTAAAATTAGCTTTTTTATGTGATTTTAATATGGTACATCTCTAATTATTTTGCTTGTTTGGCTGGGGTTTTTGGTATAGTTGTTTTTTGACATTGTCATTTTAAACAAGTTAATTAATTCACAGGAAATTATGTTTTATTGCTGGCCAATGGCAAAGAGGGTCAGGGTATTTAAACATTTAATATTTGTATTTGATTGTTCTGATGAAGTCTTGTGTACTCTGATGAAAGCGCTTAAATTGAATAAACTATCTTGGTAATTTAGTGCTGTAGTGCTCCATTGGGGTTTCCTTCCATTTATTATTTTTATTTGGTTTTGTTTCTTTTAATTTTTCTTAGTTAAGAGAGAAATTAAGGTGTCTAACATACAGGTATTATTGCTTAGTTGTCTTTTTTTCATGAAGCCCATTTGGGGAAATAACTATCCAAGATTTTTTGTAATCTATTAGCTAAAATTGAAGACAGTTATCTTTATGTCCAGATTTATAAGAGTGTTGGGCCTGTAATTTGTGGGATTCACCTTGTCTGCATTAGGTTTTGGGATTAAAATGGTCTTTGAATTATTTAAGTATTTGTCTGTAAAGCCATTTTCTATAATAAAGTTGCATAGTCTTAGCAGTATTGGAGCTAGTACATTGCTGAGTTTTTTGAGAACATGGCTGTAAATCCGTCAGGGCCTGTGGATTTGTTGCTTTTAGTTTTTTGATCGCAATTTTTATTTCACTGATTGATAAGGGACTCTTTAGAAGGTTATATTGTTCTACATCGAGTTTTGGAAATTTTAAAATATTAAGGAATTTCTCTTGTAGATTAGGTAAATGTTTCTGCTTTTCAGGGTTATAGATCTTGTTGTAAATATGCCAGAACAAGTTGACTACATCTTCATTATTCTGTAGATTCCTATCTTTATATTGTATTTCTGGTATATTATGGAGAGTTTTTTTTATGTTTATCATACTTGCAAGTACCTTAGAAGGGGTCTGTGCCCATTTAGAATACTTGTATAGTAGTTTCAGTTCATTTATTGTGTGTTTATGAAGTTGTATAGAGTAGAGTTCTTGCTGAATCTGTTGTAATTTCCTTTCTAGTTCCTGTGAGTGATGGGTTAATTCAGAGTTTTTGTATTGCAACTCAAGCAGACTAATCCTTTCTTGCTCTTGTTTTTTGTACAGTGAAGCTTTTTGTATTAAGATTCCCCTTAATACAGTTTTTGTGGCTGCCCACTGAATGTCTAATGGTATATGGCTTTGTGAATTATCTTGGTCTAATTATTTTATAGTTTTACCTAACTCCTCAATTAACTCTTATGGTTTAACAGATTGTTAAGTACTGGTTATAGGGGCCTTGCTGATTAGGAGAATTGAGATGTTTACTGAGAGTAATTGTGATTCTGGAATGATCTGAGATTATTCTGTGATTAATTACATATTTTTTGCAAAACTTAGCAAGGTTCGAGGAGATCAGGAAATAATCTAATCTTGACCATACTTTATGTGGAGGGGAATAGAAAGTGTATTTGCTTATAGATCTGTCACGGTCCAAAATTAGGTAGGGTTCAATAAGGTTGTGATTATGTATGAGGTCATTAAGAGCTGATGTCACTTGGGCTGGCTGTTTTCTGTTTTTTGTTTGAGCTATCTGTAAGTGGGTCGATTAAACAATTCCATTCCCCCCTATAATGATAGAATGATTGGCAAAGTTTAATAGCAGGTTGCATATTTCTTATAAAAAGAGATGCTGGTTTGAACAAGGCTTTCCCAATTTTACTTCTGTAAATAAGACAAACAATTGGTCAGTTTTTCTGATGTCTTTTGTTCTACATAGGTAAAAACGTGATTGTCTGAATGCCAATAAATGTTACATATATTCACCCTTGTTATCAAATATAGGAAAGAATACTGGCAAATGAATGGACTGATTGATATTAGATTTTGACACCACCTTAGGAATAAAGGATGCATTAGTTTGCAATGTTACTCCATCCTTGTGAAAAATCAAGTACGGAGGTTATGAGGACAAGGCTTGAATCTCAGAAATTCCTCTGGCAGATGTAATGGCTACCAGAAAAAATGTCTTCCAAGAAAGGTATTTAAGGTTACACTTAGCTGCTAGCTTGAAGGAGGAATTAGTAAGAGCTTGCAGTACCAAATTCAGGTCCCATGGGGGAGTACAGTCTTTAAAAGGAAGTCTTAGAAGAAGAGTGCCTCACAAAAAAGGATTCGCAGAGCTTATGAGAAGTGACAGAGACACCCTCAAATCCAATGTGAAAATTTGATATTGCTGCTAACTGAACCTTAACTGTAGAGAATCTGCCTCCTTCTTTAAAAAGTAAGGTGAAAAATTCAAGAATGTTATACATGGGAGCTGAAAAAGGATCGATATTATTTTGATAAGCCCAGTAAAAAAACCTCTTCCATTTACGGGAGTAGAGTTTTTGTGTAATGAGTTTATGGGAAGATAAAGCATGTGCTGGACAGATGAAGAGAGCATAGGTTGTTTGGCTATTAGTGGAATTGGAGAAGATAGACCATCAGCCTGAGGTTTGATATGTCAAGATGAATCAGGTCTGTTAGATGAGACAGGAGGTCTGGAGTTGGATCCAGAATCCAAGGTTGAAGTAAGTGAGGCCAAAGGAAGGGGAACCAAATCTGTTAAGGCAGGTAAGGTGCAATGAGGATCATTTTGCACTTCAACACGACAGCTTTCTGTAGGAATTTTGGAATTAGCGGAATTGGTGGGTAGCATAAAGTAGACAGGATGGCCAATTGTAAAGAAGAGCATCCCTTGGTGATTCCTCCAGGAGAGATTAGGGCAAAGTAGCTGCTGCATTTGTTGTTTAGGGGAGAAGCAAAAGGACTGCAGCAAGGCTGGGCACACTGATGGAAAATCATTTCCATTACTTTCTTGTTGAGGGAGCATTCATGAGGTAGAAGACTGCACCTGCTTAGCTTGTCTGCTATCATGCTGGACTTCCCCGAAGTGAGCATTACTATGAGAAAATGGCTGGATAAGATCGCCCATTGCCACAGTCTGAGAGCTTCTTGACATAAGGGATATAATCTGGTTCCTCTTTGTTTGCTTATATACCAAACGACCAACATACTGTTAATTTGAATTGCAATTGTCCCCAAAGGGAGAGCATTCTGAAGGACCTGCAATGCTAAAAGCAGTGCTCTCATCTCTAGGACACTGAGTTGCAAGTTGGCCTCTTCGAGAGACCAAATGTGTTGGACTGTTTTCCCCAGAAATGATACCCACCTCATGGTCACTATGGCCTTGAACTGAGGTGGAATGAATGGACGGCCTTGTAGAACCTTGTCTCATTGACTCCACCACTTGAGATCCCTCTTGCACATGTGGGTGATTCGTATTGGAGTGGTAAAGTATCAACCATTGTGTTGCTAGCATCCACTGTAGAATCCTCATGTAAAATCTGGCTGAAGGCTAGTGTTACTGCCACTGACATTGATCCTAGAGCTTGAAGGACCAAGTGGGCTGGAATCTTGGTACTGCTGATTATTTTTTCTCTCCTATGGTTCATAGGTTGGTACTAGGCTATCGGCCCCAGGGCCTATAGAAGCCTAGCCATAACAATTCCCTGGCTATTTCTTCCCACACTATTTACTTCCCTGGACCCCAGTCTAGCAGGGTGACTGACATGATCCCTGGGGTGAATTTCCTTTCTCTCATCCAATCATCAAGGTTCCTTTTGAAAAGGGCCAAAGAGGTGCTCTGCTTGACATGTATGGGTAGTCTATTCCACAGTCTGGCGAGTCCCTGGGTCAGGAGCCTATCCCTCCAGCATGTTTTGTTTACTGTGATGACAAGGTTTAGATCCCTACAGAGCGTGTCTCTGAGGGAATGGGATTTCTTTAAGTGTAGCATGTCCAACAGCTCTGGGTTTGACATGGCCTTGTATGTTAAGCAGAGATCACCTCGGAGTAGACGATATGCGACAGAGTATAGCTGGAGTTTTTTAAGGCGGTCAGCATAGGACTTCTGCTTCAGGCCTGTGATTCTTTTAGTGAGGTATTTCTGCCATGATATGATCTTATAGTCTGAGCCCTTGACAGAGGCAGTGAGGCTATCACTGACTTTGTGTTGAACAATGCTCCTATAAATTGCAAATTTTGAGTTGGTTCCAGTTGACACTTTCTGTAGTTTATGGTTATCCTCAGATAAGAACATGTCTGGAGAACCTGATCTCTTGCCCTTATTAATTGATGCCAGGTCAGGGGAGTAATGAGCCAGTCATTTAGATATGGAAACACCCGGAATCCTTGCAATCTGAAGTGAGCTGCTACTACTGCCATACATTTGGTAAACACCCTGGGGGTTGTGGTGAAACCAAAGGGCAGAACTCTGAACTGGAAATGACTAACTCCCACCCAGAAGTGTAAAAACCTTCTAGATTGCCTGCTTATCTTTATGTGATAGTAATCATCATGAAAGTTTATTTTCCACATCCAGTTGTCCTTGCCCAAAAAAAGGGAGAATGGACTGTACAGTGATCATCCAGAACTTGGCGCATCAAACTGACTTGTTTAGTATGCTAAGATCTAACACTAGTTTTCAGTCTCATGTTTTCTTGGGCACTAAAAATAATATTGAGTAAGGTCCAGATTCTAAATGGTCCATTGTTGTCTCTGCAATAATGTGGTGGTTGGAGTGGGTCATCTGGGCTGCCTTGGGGATTGTCTTGGAGAGCAGAGAGGACAGCAAAGGCAGTCCCTTTTTTTGCTCCAAGGTCCTCTCTCTCTCTCTCCCTGCTGAGGACCTCTTGAGTGACTCTTTTTTTAGCAGCTTTTGTACCTGAATTGCTGCTTGTTCCATCTGACTGGGTGGAACATTGGGATTTTTCTTGAAATTGGAAGAGGAAGGGAAAAGGGTATTATATAACCTCTGGAAATTATTGTCTGCACCCAGGTATCTGTTGTTATTTCTATCTGGCTCTCTGGTGAAGGGATAGTCTACCCCCGACTGCCTCCAGAGGAGGGCAATCGGGACCCCTTTCAGGAATGCTGGAAGGGTCTGTTAGAGAAAGAATCTCTGGATCCCAGTTTTACGGGCCACCTCTGCCACGGGGGTGGAGTCTGCCATTACAGTTCTCCCCTCTACCCCTGGGGGACCTTCCTCCATGTGTGTCCTGGAAAGGTCCCTAGGGTTTCTTGAACCACATCTTTTGACTGCCTTGTTGATTTCAAGAAAAGGATCTTTGAGGGGGTCAAAAAATGTACTCCCAAGGCAAACACACTCTCAGGATCCATTTCTTTCTATCCTTCGCACACCTGGATAGTGTGACCTTCACTTTGGGGTCAAACAAAGGCATGCTGTCAAAAGGAGTACTGACGAACAAAGACTTGAAGGGCTTTGCAAAATCACATAAGTTTATCCAGACATACCTCTTCATAGAAATGCCTGAACCCACTGCCCTTGAGATTCCTTCTGCTACATGCAAAATTAGCCTCATGGAAGAATTGGAAATAGACTGGAGGGTGGCCAACTGAGAAGTCACAGACAACTGGACTTCTTCAGAAATGGATCCTGAGAGTGTGTTTGAGACACTCCTTAATCAAATCCCTCTGCAACCTTGTGAAATGTACCAAATAACTCCGTGAACTTAAGGCAAAGGTTGCTGAAGCATAGACATGCTTCCCAAACCTGTCCATTGCCTGCAACTCCTTGCTGACGGGATGAACTGTGGAACTCTTCTCAGCAAGTTCCTTTTTAGTGGCTGCCATCTTGATCATGGCATCAATGGGCACCCCTTTTCCTCAAAACTGCTTGTGCACAGCTGGTGCCATAGTTCTGTCTGGTCTCCAAGTTATAGGTTCAATGTGTCAGTATCCTTCCCACCAAGAGATCATCTCAATAAGCTTGTTGGTGGGCAGAGTCACCCAGGAGGAAGATGGGCCAGTACCGAAAGCCTGCAGGAATACAGACTCCTTGGACAAAGGGTTGCTGGGCATCCAGCCACCTCTCTGCCTTAGGATTTCAAGGATGTCTCCAAATCAGACATTTTCAGGATGTGACCATGGGGATCCTTCATCTTCATCAAAGTCTGTGTCTTCTGTGACAGTCTTATCTTGTGAGTCCAAGTGCTTCCTTTTACACATCTTCTTCTTAGGGGCTCCTCAGTGGGATGCTCTGGGAGGTATCAGAAGAAGTAGAGATACCCTGATGGGAAGCCTGGGGTTTCTGTACTGGCTGTCCCTGTGGAAAGGATGGCTAAGACTCTCATGCAGAGATGTCACGGTAGCACACTGAAGATCCAAGGGGGTAGGAACCATCTGTGTTGCTGAGCAGACAATGTTCTCTCCAAAGCCTCAAAGGCAGACCTCAGCAGGGAGAGAGAGAGAGAGGACCTTGGCCCCGAAAAGGCAAGCTCTTGGACTGCTGTCCCTCTCTGCTCCGAAGACAATCCCTCCAAGGCAGAAGATGGATCCCAGCTAACCCACTCCACATTGCAGAGACAACTCTGACAACTTCGGAGTCAATTCCAACACCATGGATCTGACAGGGAAGCCTCAGCAACAAGAGCTGCCAGCATCTGATTAAACTGAAGAGCTCAGAGTAAACTTCAGATCCAAGAGTAAAAGTATCCTCAGATCCAAGTCAGACAGAGGTGGATGGCTTGGATCCAAGGGCTCTGAGACAGTGGAAGGAGTCAGATGAGGAACTGATAAAGGGGGTGTGATGGAATAGCTGACCAACTGACCTGAAGGGGTAGGAGCCGGAAAGGCACTCGTCAGACTCTGGGCTGACAGAATCCTTCTCACCACTCTTTCCACATCTTCTTCCATTAAAGTTGAAGAGTGAGTGGAAATTACAAAGGGGGACCTGGGTCTCTCCAAAAAGGGTGAGGGGACCCTGGATGGAACTGGGTCTACAGAAGGGGAGTATCTCGTCCTTGGCAGGTAAGTAATGCTTGAAAGGTTGATTGACTTTTTCAGTGGACCTCAAAAAGTCGGATCCGATAATTATTTTTTCTTTTGCTTTGGATCTGATGTGGAGGTCAGATTTGATAAATCTCTTTTACTCTGCTTCGGCTCTGAGGTTGAGTTCTGATCCAATAATTTAGACTTTTACAATTAGGATCCAATGGGGAGGTCAGCTCGGATTAAGGTCTCTTTCTTGATTGCTCTGATGCCTTGGAAGAAGATGTTAAAGGACTCAGAGAAAGAAATTTAGACCTCTTAGATTTTTTAGGTGATACAGCTCCAGATAAAGCTTCTCCGAAAGAGGAAGGAAGTAACCCTTTCAAAATCAATTTATTTTTTCTTTCAACCAGGGCTCTGGGATTAAACCCATGACAAATAGTGCAGTCCTCTTGTAAATGAAGAGGTCCAAGGCAGTATGCACATAAAGTGTGGGCATCAGATAACGGGATTTTTGTGCTCACACTTCAGACATTTTTTGAACCCACCCAGGCCTTTCTGTTTCTCTGCTATAGTCATAACAAAAACAGAAGATAACAGGAAACAACCAGAACTGACAAAGATAGCAAGATAGCAGACAGAGAAAAATGTGTGTGTGTGTGTGTGTGTGTGTGTGTGTGTGTGTGTGTGTGTGTGTGTGTGTGTGTGTGTGTGTGTGTGTGTGTGTGTGTGTGTGTGTGTGTGTGTGTGTGTGTGTGTGTCTTTGTGTGTGTGTGTATAAATATATATAATATATATGTATTTTCTTTTTTTTTATGGTAATAAAGACACTACGTGTAGAAAAAGGGGAAAGAATACTAACGATAGTATTCACAGGCACAGAATGTACGGAATGAAGAAATAGAACAGAAAGATATTTTAACCAGTAAAAAGGGTAATAAGCTAAAGCAATAAGGTAACCTAAGAAATTTGAAGATTTGTTAAAAAAGGAAGATAATTTACAAGTGTAAAACACTTACTGATCGAGAGTAATGGTGACCACATCTTTCATGTAAAGCACCAAACAAGATCCGAGGTATTTGGGGTTGGTGCATTACGGTAAGGGAGAAGCTTGATAATTTTTGGTTGCCACAAGCTTTAGCAACAGCAGAGTTGTATCCGAGGGGTCAGATCCAAACACATCCCATGAGAACAGAATGAAAATTGACAACATCAGATGGTCAGATTATTTTATCACTGTAGCTGCTCTTTTGCATGGAGTTACTTGCAAGCTCTTTATAGTTACGCTGCATGGAAGGTGCCCTTTAACACTGAAAGTTGTCCTGTCGGTTGGGGTAGGATGTAGATAGTGTAGGCTACTGCAATGATGATCTAATGTGTAACATATACTCAGTATTTCTCAATGACGCTGATTTCTAATCCCAGGTGTTCAGGTCCTCCTTAGCAGCTGTACAATTTGCTTTCCCAAATAGTTCCAATATTACTACCGTTGAAATTGACATGTTAAAAATGATCATATCATGACCCAAACTGTCTAAAGGAGGAAATAGCTTTACACTATTTATCAGGGAATCACTCATATTAAGAATCGTATCATGGGAATTTTGTCTCCTAGCAGGGCACAACCTGATTAAGACCATACTTATCTACAGAACCAATAAAAACAAAAAAGGGGGACAAGAACTGGAAACAGAAGAGACATTTATTGGAATAGTAAAGCACTTTCATCAGTTGTAGACTGCAAACTTCATCAGAACCAAAAATCTAAATCAGTCCACCAACATATATACATGCCCACATACATAGGTGATTGTGGCCAAAACCACATGACTACCTAAAATCAATTAATTAATTCTGTAAACTTCTTAAAGACAAAAAACACCCTATACAAAGTCATACAAAACTGACTTAATGCATACCCTGAGTAAATTACACATATTCAGGTACATCTGCATGCTCAAAAATGAATGAATAACTGCATTAAAAATCTTTGCACCCCAACAAACAGCAAATGTGCTTTGAAAAATGTATAATAATACAAAAGCATGAAACAAAAACCAAAAACAAAACTGAATACAGAACCATCTAAATCGCCCCATAAATGTATGGATAAGTATATAGTTTTGTGATCACACATTAATATTATACTTTTATTAAAAATCATGGCATGATTAGATTAGTTCATAAATTTGATTGCCATAGTAGGGCCTTGGTATATGTGGCCAAATGCCAAGGATGCAATTGTTTCTACATTGGAAAAACCATTAATAGGTTTAAGAACAGGATTTATCAGCATGTTTACAATAGTTCTAGGTTGAATGAGTCCAACGCCTTTGGCAAAGCACACTCTGAATCACCCCTCAGACCATTTCAAATTTATTGTCATCAATGGCGGTCCTGTCAACCTTTATTTGGAGTATAAAGAGTTAAGGTGGCAATTAAAATGCAATGCCACACAGTAACCAGGCATCAGTGAGGTGGGCTCTATTTCTAGTGTTCTGAGGTTGAAGTCAGATTTCTTTTATAGGTTCTGGTGTTTTTTATTGTCTTTTAATTCATTTCTTGGGTAAATCAATGTGCTCATATAATATTAATGTGTGATCACAAAAATATACACCCATACATTTATGGGGGGTTTTAGATTCATTTTTGTTTTTGTTTTTTGTTTCATGCTTTTGTATTATTATTATTATTATTATTATTATTATTATACATTTTTCAAAATATATTTGCTTGTTTGTTGGGGTACAAAGATTTTTAATGCAGTTATTCATTAATTTTTGAGCATGCAATTTTACTTGAATATGTGTAATTTACTCAGGGTATGTATTAAATCAGTTTTGTATGACATTGTATAGGGTGGTTTTTGTCTTTAAGAATTTCACAGAATTAATCAATTAATTTTAATTAGGCAGTCATGTGGTTTTGGCCACAATCACCTATGTATGTGGGAGTGTATAAATACTATGTTGGTATACTGATTTAGTTTTTTGGTTATATAGTCCACAACTGACAAAAGCGCTTAACTATTCCAATAAACAGCTCTTCTGGTTACAGTTTTCATCCCCCTTTTTTGTTTTTATCTGTTTTCTTATCGTATAGATTTTTCTTAAGTACAGAATCAAAAATACATTTTCATGACATTACTATTAATGTTGGTTTATGAGATAATACACTGATAACTGATGTCTCTTAACTGAAATACTTTCTTACTCAACTTAATATTGGTTAGTTAAATCTAAAAGCAGAATAACCTCAAAAAGCTATAGATCTCAAAATCTGTAACAGACAATAAGAGTGGCCTTAACTGAAACTAAACTGCAGAATGCCCTAGCTAATTTATTTAAACAAAATGTAATTAATGGTATAGATGCTTACATAATGCCTCCATGTATCAGACTTATGGAAATTACCGTAGTCTTGCATGTCTAAAAGTCTGTAAGATTATTTAAATCAAGTCTTGGTGAGAATACAAATATGTACTCATCATTATTCCCCTCCCCCCATAGGGTACAGGGAGCTCTCTCTCTCTTGTAAGTACAAGGGAGATACCGGGTAAGTAATAAAAGACAATCAAATGATTGAAGTATATGTTATATTTACTTTACCAAGTAATTTTTGTTTGTTTACCAGCTGGTGCTTTGCAGACATTGTCACTTGCATAGATTGTTGCTGAACCTAATTTCTACCTGTAAATGTATCTTCTACTAAGCATGACATGCAACCATTGTTTGCACGTTAGTTGATTTAAGTCAGCAATTTTTTGTAATAGTGCCCAGTATTTGTTATCAGAATTCCACTGTGTTTCATAAGGGTTAAATGCTTATTATATTAACATATCTCTTTACAACTGGTATTACAAAAGCTAGAAAGGTAATATAAACTGTAGTGATCTCAGAGCACTATCAAGTCCTTTCATTGCAAAACGAGCATGTTGGAATACAAATTAAAATACTTGAACTGGGTTTAAAGTAAGTGCTTGTTAAAACTTCTGTTCAGTTCAAAGTACTTGTGTTTAGAGCTATTTTTGCAAAGTTTTTCCTACCTTATCCTTAATTTATCAGTGTCCCTTTGTTGTTCTGCTGCTAAAAGGTTGATTTTTGAAAGATTAATGTCCTGAATTTGTAAGGGCGTTAACAAAACAGTACTGTTTGCTACCTTCTGAGGATGTATTATTTAAAGTGGTTGACTTCACAGTAAGCCAAGTGGCCCCATCACAGCAACTGTATTTTAGAAATTAATTTCTATACTTATTATGAAACAACTTACAATTTCACTGCATTTGCTCGTAACAGTGTTCTGTTGTATACAGTTCATTACATAGTAATTTGATTGGATTTCTACTGTATCTCTAATATTTCTTTATTTTTTATCAGGCTTACCGGAAACATCCCTAAAGCATACACACAGCAGGTTCATCCAAAAGGCAGTCTGAGTCCACTCAATCCCCCCCCCCCCATTTATTCTTGACAAACTTTGTATCACCTCTGCCCTTGTGATTTAAGTAAGCATTAAGCAGTCTTTTCTGCATGTATTTTAGACTACACAGTGACTAGTCTGAAGGCAAGTGCTTGAGGCTTTAGTTTGTAAGCAATAGCCTTACACTCTGTAAACCCTCCTCCACAGACATCCTGCTGGTCAGCTTTTACTCTCTACTTCCTAACAGACACATGCATTTACTCTTACTGTTCTTATTCAAACTATTTATTTCTTTTATATTTTCTTCACTTCTTCTAGACTTGCTGCTCCCATTATTTATATCCTCCTGTCTTTATTCAGTGGAACAGCATGCCTTCGAGGAAGTCATTCATTTCCTATTTCTCCTTGCCCGAGAGAATTAAATCACTTTCAGCTCTGAGCTAGTATGTGTACACAGTCACTATTGACTCAGTGCACTCAACTGCCTTTTTAAGCTAGAAAAGTGTGTTTTATGTTTCTATAGAAGTGTCCCTGCAAGCAAATAGATATGTATGTAACAGTGAAATCTGCAGTTTGAACATCAGTCTGTGGGTTATAATCTTATGTAAATTATAAATACTTTGGCAGTCTAAAACAAAGAACTTTGTCCAGTATAACAGCTCCATTTTATTAGACCACAGCAGTCTCATTGGTACTTTCTCCTTCAACTGTGCTCCATTGATGTTTTTAGCAGTCCACTGTCTTTGCCCAGATGCTTGTGTAACCACTTTCAGTTCTGAGCCAGTATTTTTTCACAGCCACAGTCCTGTATTTTGGCTTACTTTTTCTCAATGTTTTGCAAATGTGTGTGTGTTTGTGTGTGTGTGAAGGGGGGCGGGTTAGCCTTTGGACTTTGCAATTCAAAGTCCATAGAAACCTCTTTACTATTATACAGCTATTCAAACAGTCAAGTGCAATTTTACTATGATATATCACCATTAGTAAGATTAAGCTGATATTGGACTAACTCTCCTACTAAAACTGTAGCCTACAGCAAAACAATCAAGAGTTTCATCGGCACAGACACCTTTTAAACTGCATTGTTCCTTTTATTTCTCTCTCTCTCTCAGCAAATCTATAGCTGTTTAAGAACAGTCACAGATTGTTTTCTCTGTCTCTTTGTCAAGTTTTCAACCCACTTCATTCACCCTCACTAACTCTCGGGCTCACTTCACTCCCTACCCTATCCCTAATTCCCATCCACCCCCTCTTACTCTGTATTTATACTTCCATAGCACCACCTACATATCCCTGAAACCAATACCATTGGTTCCCTCCAGAAAAAAACAATCAATAGATTACTCCCAATAGTAATACCCACTTTAGTTTACCACCCAAGACACTCTCCCAAACTGTCCTACTCCTTGACCCTATAACTATCACATTACATCTCTACAACCAACCCAGTATATTCTTAACATTTTCTAATCCTAATTAACAGCAAAGATAAAACCCAAGTTAAATAAAATAATCCTAACTCAGATTATTCTACTATTCCTCCTAAACTGACTAACCAATCCTCATAAAGAATATCAAAATCTATCTAGCCTGCCTTTCTCCACAGCACCCTATCTCTACAAACAAACCACATCTGTTTTATTTATTGATAAATATATTAAAACTAAGTATCTATCAAATATCAAATCAAGACCAAATTATAACTGGCCACACTCTTCTCTCTGTAAAATATCGGTTCAAAATATTAGAGGAAATATTCACTCCAACCCAGGTCCCACTGTTCATAAAACTTCACTTCCTGCCCCAAAATAATCAAGTCACAGAATACCTTTCAACAAAAAAACAGAAGCCAAACTCACTTTACTAAATATGAACCTAAGATATATGTGCTGTAAAATCCATGGCATACTTGCATACCTTGCCTGATGTATTGTCATAGCTGGTTAAAAAAAGAAATAATGGATATTGAGATCACGCACCCCTAATATAATATACTCAGGCATGACAGACAAAATAAGCATGCAGATAGTGCAGTAGGCTATAAAAATTCCCTAACCATCACCTTACTCCCATTGGAAATGCCCATATTTAACAATGCTGAACCTCTAATAACACTCCTAAAATGAAAAATAGGAAAGCTATATACTTAACAACAATTTATACATCAGCAGGGAATAACATTTTTCCTGCTGAGAACATCCTGTATTTGGATAGCCCAACAAATTAATCTTGAAACTGTAATACTTGGAGAGTTAAACATAGACTGGCAACTCATAAATTCCATTACCTCCACTGAATCCATAAACTTGTACAACTTCAAACAATAACCACACCCAACAGAATTAATAAAACTTCAGGGAGATACTCATCATTAGATTGGATCCTTACAAACAAACCAGACAAACTGATAAAAGTAGGCTACTTCTCAGATAGCATAAGTGATCACATGTCAACATATGTCATTAGAAGTCACCATAACCTAGATAAACATATTATTTATAACCAAATAAGAAATACAACCAATTTCAGAAAATAAATTTTCAGTGAAACACAAAAGCAATATAACTGGAATGTACTTAAAATAATGCCACTAGATACTGCTGTAGAAGACTTTAATAACATATTCTTACAGTCCTTAAATAATCTAGCACTAGTATGTAATAACAGAGTAAAGTCCAACCCGCACCATGGTTAATAAAAGAAACAAAAAAACTCATGATAAAAAAGGATAAAGCCTGGAAAAATTGGTAAGCTGCAATTACTGGAACACAAACAGATAAGATTCCACTAGCACAGCCAGCCATAATGGAAGGTAAAGTGGAAGTTTATTGCTCTGTCAAAAACCTTTTAAGCAAGGATGATAACCCTGTGTTGCGTCTTGTGCCTGATGCATGAACTCCATTAGAAGTAACCTCACAATCAATGGATATCTTTGAAAAGCTACTTGATACACTAGAAAGAAAGGTGGGGACTTAAAAACGTTTTCAATGGCAACGCTTGAGTTTTATAGCTTATTTGGATATGGGAATAGCTCCACTTAGTTTATGAATTTTAAAAATGCCTTCATATGCCAAGGTTTATCCAGAACTATTGAAACATTGGCAGCAGCTTAATTTAAAGCTGGGTTTAGATTATATGTCCCTAATGAACGAGTATTTTTCTGTTACTGAAACTGAGCTCAAAGAAGAAATAGTAAAAATGGAGAATGAGTTAACGAACATGTCCTGTTTTCCTGAAGTAATTAATATTTACCAAAAAATGCTGGACAGAATGCAACAACTGGATGACATGTTGGAGGCTACAAAGAAGTGCAAGCTTCGGAGGGACATTAATGACTTTAAAAAGGGCCATATTTTCTCCTGGCCGAAAACAGAAAATCAAATAAAACCACCCTCTAAACAAAGAGGGACAATGTATCAACTGGATGATTTTACTGAGAGTAGTGAAAGGCAGATAACGAATCGAGAAGTACCAGTGGCTCAGCAAACTTCACAAATGGCTAATCAGGACCAACCCCCCCCCCTCAATCCACGGTTCCGGTCGTGAATCCAGCAGTTGAATGTAACTCTAATGATTCAGTGAACACATCAATAATGTTGGAAAATAGAATGGGGCATCAAGCAACTTTAAGCTTAGCTTTGGTGAGAGTACAGAAGTGTTTTCAGCTGCATCTACCGAAGAAAATAGTGAAACAGCAGAGAAACACATCTCAAGGATGCTCTGTGCAGAGACAAGCCCCAAATGGGGTGAAGAAAAAGAACAGCAGTCCCTTGAACACTGGAAAGATTGCACAATGATAGTAAAGTTCAACAAAGGTATTTGAAATCTGTCAAATTTTATACTAATGGAAGCACATATATCACTGTTAGAAAAGGTTCCATATTACATGAACAAGCGATCAAAATGTCGAGTACAAGATACTCAACATACTTTCATCGACCGTTCGTGTAATCAGAACCTCCAAATATTGACATTTGGAGTTCCGATATGTTTTGGTCGGCCTTCCTGGTGTGTGTAGCGTGTGACATAACCATGCTACACTGTCAGGAATGGCTTCATAAGAGGCTGCTTTATTTAATATACCAAACTCTGAGATCGCTGTACATTGGGAAAAGGGCAATTTCCCGGTAATCGCTTGCATGATTTCCGAGAAATTGCCCTTTCCCCAATATACAGCAATCTCGGAGTTGGTATATTTAGTTAGGGGGTGTGTGGGGGTCACAGCCCCCCACATCAGGGGGTGTGGCGGGCGAAGCTCCCTACTTTGTTTTAAAAGTATGTGTGTTTGTGTAGGTGTTTGAGTGTTTGAGTGATGTGAGTGTGTAGGGGTTTGTATGAATTGGTTGTATGTGTGTGTGTGTGTGTGTGTGTGTGTGTGTGTGTGTGTGTGTGTTGTATGTTTGGAGTGGCACAAACAAAATCTTTTGATTTTGTTTTTTTTCAGTGTTTTGGGGTTTCGATGATATGATCGAGCGATCAAAGTATGTCGAGCATGTTGTACTCGACATTTTGATCACTCATTCATGTAATACAAACCCTTAGAAAAGGGGTTAAACTTTATTCCAAGTGCAGCAGATAATTTAGTAGCAGCACTGACTGATTTAAAATTATTTGTGAGATCTTTGAACTTAAAGGTTTTTACTTAAGAATGATTCTTTTAGTCATTCCATGGACTGTAAAAGACGCAGTACTTTTATTCCTATCAGCTATAACGGCATTTTGTGATGTGTCTGAGGGTGAAATAAGGAGAATGTATACTACTGAAGTTAAGAAAAAGTTTTACAATATAACATATAGTGAATTTCAGGCAATGTGAACTTTGGAAAATTATGCCAATATATTAATTAAGCAGGCAGACAAGGGGGTGCTACTGTGATCATGAACTGGGATGAATATATAAAATCGTTGAATCTGTTGTTGCAAGATGTTTATACTTTTAAAAGGATCACATTTGTGGAAGTTAAGAAGTATGTCAATATGACAATTTATGACCTGCAACTGAATGGTGACATTAATGTTGATTTATTCAACTATTTCACGGTGACATGTCCTAGGATATCACAGTTTTATGGTATCCCGAAAATACATAAATCTCTTACCAACCCCCCAATGAGACCGATTGTCTCAGACAGGGGTTGGGTAACAGAACCAATTTTGGTGTATTTACAAAATAAATTAAATCAATTCCTGTTACGCTGTCCAAGTGTCATCATGGATACATCAGACTTCTTAATAAAACTAAGGAATTGGTATGATAGAGTGGGTATGAGGAATCTAGTAGGGGGAGACTATATTTTTGTGACACTGGACATAGCATCATTGTATATGGTCTTTCCGAATGATTATGGCATATACGAGATTTTTTAAATGTAGAAATTTCCATGCCAGCAAAAGAAATAGTAAACATCTGTTTGTTACTTGATATAATATTAACTAAAAATGTTTTTCTGTTCAATAAGGAACCGTATTTACAATTAACTGGAGTGGCCATGGGAACGTCAGTGGCCAACACGTATGCCAACTTGGTACTTCAATGGGAGAAGAGGTTCATACATAGTGGGATCAATGTTCTGAATAGAAAAGTAGAATTATATCAGAGATTTGTGGATGACTGTTTCTTTATATGGAAAGGCACCATAGGTGAACTATCAGAATATGTCACGTATTTAAATAATACTACAAGCTTTCTCAAATTCAAGATGTCATGTTCTAAAAATGATAGTGTTTTTAGATGTAAACATGGAGAACAAAATGAGTACATTACGGACCAGTATATTTAAGAAAGAAATACATGCTAGTCAATATATACATAAGCATAGTATGCATACTCCACATGTATTCAAGGGAACAATGAGGGCTCAGTTCAGTAGAGTCAGCAAACACATAGCAATGCCAATGCTTGCTGCTCTCACACTGCCATCCGCTGCATTGGAAATGAAGTGCATGGACATATTAGACATCAACTGAAGGGCAGATAGCTGAGACTCCACCATATTTTGGATATCTACTGGAAAATTATCCAAGAGAGACTTAAGAAGCTCCTTAGTTAAGTCCCTCTGGAAACGAGTCATATGTATAAAGTGCTTCAGTGTGTGAAGTGCAAATGTTGCTGAATCATATATCCATTTTCCAAATCTGTCCAAATCCATGGAGTCCCTGTTATGGGGATGGACAGAGTGCTCTCTTTGGAAAGCTCCTTCTTTGTGTCTACCTCCACCACCATAGCATCAACTGGGGGACCCTTGCCACAATGGGACTTGTTCCGAGGAGACACTAGAATCTTGTCCAGATTTCCCAGAATTGGTTCTACCACATCAGGTTTATTCCATAACCACTGGGGGACCAGGTCTATGAGCTTGTTAGCGGGTGGATGCACCAAGGCAATAGGTGATCCAGCTCCAAATGCCTCCAGGAAAATACAAAAAATCCAAGGGGAACGAGCTGCTGAGCGTGTACCAAGTGTATAGCCAAGTAATAATCCACAACCGAATGCAGCTGTCAGGTGAAGAAAAAGCAACTATAGTTCGTAGACTGTAACGTTAGAGCTTTTATTAACCACAAGCACTTTCGGAGAGAATCCTATCTCTCCTTCCTCAGACCAAAGTAAAACAATCAGTTGTAACAACGTGCTCCTTTAAATAGGATGCAATCAACTAATTAACAAATTAACAATTTAACAATTGTCAACAAATAACTTTAAATACATACAAGACCAGTGTGTTCATGTATTAAAAACCAAAACAGAACCCTATTTTTTTAAAATCCGACTTGCTTCGCTATTTGAAACATGATTTTTTAAAAACCTTTTATATAAAAAATAATAATATATACCAATACTCATATGTAAAATACTCACAACCCTTATGTTATGTAAAAAAGATGCTAGTACGTAAATTGTAAATTACATAAAAAACAACAAATACATTTAAGGCTTATAACCTTACCATTTACATATTGCTCGCTATGCAGGCGTTTTAAAATCATTATTACTATACAAGTGCGAGAATTTCCCAACTAGTTTCCCAAGAATTGGCACGTATAGGTTTAGAGTTTAAACTCAAACAGGAGGCATTTGGCTTAGCTTGTATTTCTCAGGCTGTGGATTGTATTGCATTACTGAAACTAAATGGAAATTCCTTAATATTCCAAGAGCAGGATAAGTTATTTCTTACACCTTTTTCACTGAACTGCACTTCTGAAATGCTTATAATTGTGCTATACAGTTGATCTACTACATTTTGCATTGTTATAAAGCTTTTTTATTGTTTCACTGCATTTATGTACTGTTTTATATTGTTTTAACTGTATTTTGCATTGCTAGATACTCTTTCATTACTCTAATTGCATGTTTACTGAATTACTTAACTGTAAACTGCTTTTTCATACTGAGAGTTGTATTTTCTGTTTGTGTGAGCTCTATCCAAGCTTTTCTGTGCATTTTTGATTTTTTGAGGTTTCTGTGTGCTACAGCTAGGAACTGTAATAGTGTGCATTACTATAATTGTCTGTTTATAGTTAAAAGGAGTCTGCTTGCTCCTTGATCTGTTTAAAACTTTCATTTACTGGCTACTGCTAGGAACTGTAATAGTGTATATTACTATAATTGCATTTTTATTTAATTTCTAAATTGTAAACTGCTTTTTCATACTGAGACTTGTATTTTCTCTTTGTGGGTGAAACACTTATAATTGTGATATACAGTTGAGCTACTACATTTTGCACTGTTATACAGCTTTTTTTATTGTTTCACTGCATTTATATACTGTTTTTACTGTTTTAACTGTATTTTTCATTGCTAGATACTGTTTCATTACTCTAACCTACAGTCATCCATCTCACATATTCCGGATAACAACTTCATATTTGTATCTAGCAAACAACTTCTTATTTGCATCTAGCAAATTCTAAGCCTACTGAAACCAACTTTTTATTATCCTCTAATCCTATTTCATCTTAAGAAACCATATATTTACTAGAGCAATGTTCTTCTTCTATATAAAAAAAAAATTATTGTAACCTCAGTATATTTGTTTTGTCTTAGAACCAGAAATAGTTAAATTGTAAATTGCTGTAATCTTTGTGTTGGAGCTTTTCTCCCCAGGACTCCACTGAAAACGGGTTATTTTGGCCCAATGGACTATCCTGGTTAAACAAATGCAAATAAAATAAATAAAATAAAATATAATTGCATGTTTATTGAATTACTTAATTGTAAACTGCTTTTTCATACTGAGAGTTGTATTTTCTGTTTGTGAGTGCTCTATCCGAGCTTTTCTGTGCATTTTAGATTTGTTGAGGTTTTTGTGTTCTACAGCTAGGAACTGTAATAGTGTGCATTACTATAATTGTCTGTTTACAGTTAAAAGGAGTCTGCTTGCTCCTTGATATGTTTAAAACTTTCATTTAGTGGCTACAGCTAGGAACTGTAATAGTGTGCATTACTACAATTGCATTTTTATTTAATTTCTAAATTGTAAACTGCTTTTTCATACTGAGACTTGTATTTTCTCTTTGTGGGTGTTCTTTCTATGCTTTTAAAGTGAGGTTTCTGATTCTGCTCAGGTGGCATAATCTTGATAGAGGCCTGTTGTCTAGGCTGGTAGTTTTGTATGAGTTTTCTGTGTTTCTGGCAGCCATTTTCTGCTGATTGTCTTTATTGTTATTGAGAGTAACACGGCTTCCTGACCTTCTGTAGTACAAGTGATTGGGTAATAGCAGGGGCTGTGTAGTAATTTGATCTTCTAACTCTCCATTCTTACTGGTATATAAATCCTGTGTCTTGAAAAGGTTGTGCTTGTATTGCTCAGGCTGTGGATTGTATTGCATTACTGAAACTAAGTGGAAATTCCTTAAGATTCCAAGAGCAGGATAAGTTATTTCTTGCACTTATTTCACTGAACTGCACTTCTGAAACACTTATAATTGTGATATACAGTTGATCTACTACATTTTCCACTGTTATAAAGCTTTTTTTATTGTCTCACTGCATTTATATACTGTTTTTTACTGTTTTAACTGTATTTTTCATTGCTAGATACTGTTTCATTACTCTAACCTACAGTCATGCATCTCACATATTCCAGATAACAACTTCATATTTGTATCTAGCAAACAACTTCTTATTCGCATCTAGCAAATTCTAAGCCTACTGAAACCAACTTCTTATTATCCTCTAATCCAACTATTTAATCTTAAGAAACCATATATTTACTAGAGAAATGTTATTCTTTTATAGAAAAAAAAATTATTGTAACCTCAGTATTTTTGTTTTGTGTTAGAACCAGAAATAGTTAAATTGTAAATTGCTGTAATCTTTGTGTTGGAGCTTTTCTCCCCAGGACTCCACTGAAAATGGGTTATTTTGGCCCAATGGACTATCCTGGTTAAACAAATGCAAATAAAATAAATAAAATAAAATAAAAAATAATTGCATGTTTATTGAATTACTTAACTGTAAACTGCTTTTTCATACTGAGAGTTGTATTTTCTGTTTGTGAGTGCTCTATCTGAGCTTTTCTGTGCATTTTAGATTTTTTGAGGTTTTTGTGTTCTACAGCTAGGAACTGTAATAGTGTGCATTACTATAATTGTCTGTTTACAGTTAAAAGGAGTCTGCTTGCTCCTTGATATGTTTAAAACTTTCATTTAGTGGCTACAGCTAGGAACTGTAATAGTGTGCATTACTATAATTGTGTTTTTATTTAATTGCTAAATTGTAAACTGCTTTTTCATACTGAGACTTGTATTTTCTCTTTGTGGATGTTCTTTCTATGCTTTTAAAGTGAGGTTTCTGTGTTCTGCTCAGATGGCATAATCATGATAGAGGCATGTTGTCTAGGCTGGTAGTTTTGTTTGAGAGTCTTGTGTTTTTGGCAGCCATTTTCTGGTGATTGCCTTCATTATTATTGAGAGTAACAAAGCCTTCTGACCTTCTGTAGTACGAGAGATTGGGTAATAGCAGGGGCTGAGTAGTAATTTGATCTTCTAACTCTTCCATTCTTACTGGTATATAAACCCTGTGTCTTGAAAAGATTGTGCTTGTATTGCTCAGCTGTGGATTGTATTGCATTACTGAAACCAAGTGGAAATTCCTTAAGATTCCAAGAGCAGGATAAGTTATTTCTTACACCTTTTTCACTGAACTGCACTTCTGAAATGCTTATAATTGTGCTATACAGTTGATCTACTACATTTTGCACTGTTATAAAGCTTTTTTATTGTTTCACTGCATTTATGTACTGTTTTATATTGTTTTAACTGTATTTTGCATTGCTAGATACTCTTTCATTACTCTAATTGCATGTTTACTGAATTACTTAACTGTAAACTGCTTTTTCATACTGAGAGTTGTATTTTCTGTTTGTGTGTGCTCTATCCAAGCTTTTCCGTGCATTTTTGATTTTTTGAGGTTTCTATGTGCTACAGCTAGGAACTGTAATAGTGTGCATTACTATAATTGTCCGTTTATAGTTAAAAGGAGTCTGCTTGCTCCTTGATCTGTTTAAAACTTTCATTTAGTGGCTACTGCTAGGAACTGTAATAGTGTTCATTACTATAATTGCATTTTTATTTAATCTCTAAATTGTAAACTGCTTTTTCATACTGAGACTTGTATTTTCTCTTTGTGGGTATTCTTTCTATGCTTTTAAAGTGATGTTTCTGTGTTCTGCTCAGGTGGCATAATCTTGATAGAGGCCTGTTGTCTAGGCTGGTAGTTTTGTATGAGTTTCCTGTGTTTCTGGCAGCCATTTTCTGCTGATTGTCTTCATTGTTATTGAGAGTAACAAGGCTTCCTGAACTTCTGTAGTACAAGTGATTGGGTAATAGCAGGGGCTGAGTAGTAATTTGATCTTCTAACTCTTCCATTCTTACTGGTATATAAACCCTGTGTCTTGAAAAGGTTGTGCTTGTATTGCTCAGGCTGTGGATTGTATTGCATTACTGAAACTAAGTGGAAATTCCTTAAGATTCCAAGAGCAGGATAAGTTATTTCTTACACTTATTTCACTGGACTGCACTTCTGAAACACATAATTGTGATATACAGTTGAGCTACTACATTTTGCACTGTTATACAGCTTTTTTTATTGTTTCACTGCATTTATATACTGTTTTTTACTGTTTTAACTGTATTTTTCATTGCTAGATACTGTTTCATTACTCTAACCTACAGTCATCCGTCTCACAAATTCCAGATAACAACTTCATATTTGTATCTAGCAAACAACTTCTTATTTGCATCTAGCAAATTCTAAGCCTACTGAAACCAACTTCTTATTATCCTTTAATCCTACTATTTCATCTTAAGAAACCATATATTTATTAGATAAACAAATAAATAAATCTGCTGGTAATAGCCCCACGTAATAAGTTATGAAGTCAACGTATTGTTAGAAGCACAAGCAGTTTAGTTTTGCAGTTTAAGTTAGTTCAGCACTAAAAGTTCCAGTCTATTCAGACCATAGAATGCTTGTAGTTGTTCATTAAGTTACAAATCACTTAAAGGCATAAAAATTCACGTCTGTTCAGACCATCAATACCAAACTCCAATAGATAAATCCCTTGATCTAATAAACCAGAATTTTTAATATATTTGAATGTTTTCTTTCATCAACTGGCAGTACTGTGCATCAAGGGATTTATCTATTGGAGTTTGGTATTGATGGTCTGAACAGACGTGAATTTTTATGCCTTTAAGTGATTTGTAACTTAATGAACAACTACAAGCATTCTATGGTCTGAATAGACTGGAACTTTTAGTGCTGAACTAACTTAAACTGCAAAACTAAACTGCTTGTGCTTCTAACAATACGTTGACTTCATAACTTATTACGTGGGGCTATTACCAGCAGATTTATTTATTTGTTTATCTAATTCTGGCTTATGTTGTGCTGGTAATTTATAGCGTCTTCATAGCAGCGATTGTCTTTATTTTTACCATATATTTATTAGAGCAATGTTCTTCTTCTATATAAAAAAAATATATTGTAACCTCAGTATTTTTGTTTTGTCTTAGAACCAGAAATAGTTAAATTGTAAATTGCTGTAATCTTTGTGTAATCTTTGTGGTGGAGCTTTTCTCCCCAGGACTCCACTGAAAACGGGTTATTTTGGCCCAATGGACTATCCTGGTTAAACAAATGCAAATAAAATAAATAAAATAAAATAAAAAATAATTGCATGTTTATTGAATTACTTAACTGTAAACTTTTTCATATTGAGAGTTGTATTTTCTGTTTGTGAGTGCTCTATCCGAGCTTTTCTGTGCATTTTAGATTTGTTGAGGTTTTTGTGTTCTACAGCTAGGAACTGTAATAGTGTGCATTACTATAATTGTCTGTTTACAGTTAAAAGGAGTCTGCTTGCTCCTTGATCTGTTTAAAACTTTCATTTAGTGGCTACTGCTAGGAACTGTAATTTTTCCTACCCACCCTCCCTAGTGTTTAGGTGCTCTTATATTTGGTGGCTTTGCAGTTGCCCGCCCATACTGTATATTTGATCTGTGACACTCCTCCCAGTCTAGTGTCATTAGTTCATTCAATCGAATAGAGGACATTTGTGAAGGCCAACCCATTCAGATTCTTAACGTTCAATTAACTTCTGTTCCAGCTTTCTCCATTTCCACTTTTACTGAAAAAAAAAAAATTCTAAGCTTGCTTCTCCCCTTTCCTGTGGCAGGTCTTGTCCAGATATGGATTTGTTGTGTCCAGGACTGTTTGTGAGCTTCTGACCCCCCCCCCCCACTTAACTAGAGTTAAACTATTCCTGGCGCCATAAAGTCTGTTCTTCAAATTTTCCCTTGCAACTAGCCAGCTTTTTAGTTTTAGCACTCAAATCTGTTTCTTTGAGCTCAGCACTTGTTCAGAACTCATTGTAAGCACTAAATAGGTTATAAATTACTACTATAGCACTCAACTTTCTACACTTGTCTAGAGGAAAACAGTTTTTAGTGCTTAATAAATAAGCACCTATTCAGGCATGTCTAAAGGCCAGTTCCTGGTGTTTTCTTCTGTCTACCTGATGAATCTAGGCATCTAGGGACAATGTAGCAATTGCCTCATGTACACAGACAACCCTCTCCTCCTACTACCCAAAACTACGACTTGTGAGAGATGCATTTATACAGCCAAACTGGAAGCAAAGCTCTCTTCACCGAAGACTGGACTAGACAGTCAAGAGAAGAAGGTAAACACTTGCGCCGCACCACACTCATCACATAGTCCCTCAAAACCTACAATACCAAAACACACACACAGAAGCAAAAAGCACACACCTACATTCGTGGAGGCTCTCAGTAAAAATCTGCCCAAACAACCGAGACCTCCAAAGCAGAAATGCAAGCAACCTCCACCCCCAACACAACCCAAATGACACATAGCCCACATACTCAGTGTGCCACTCAACTACAGCCCATAAGGCATAACATACCCAACACTCTAGTCATTGGTGACTCTATAGTCAGGCACACTGATGTTCCACTCACCAGGCTAAACAAGGAAAAAGTTACTGTCAGCTGCCTGTCAGGTGCCAGGATCCGGCACATAACGCACACACTCAGGTCACTCCACAACAAGTACAAATATGACTCTGTCATTGTCCATGTTGGTGTAAATGACCTGAGACGTACCTCCCTGGACTACATGAAAAGAGACATGGAGGAGCTATCCGATCTTGTAGCCCAGGAAGGTATGACCCTAGCCCTGAGTAGCATCCTGCCATAACCCAGAATGATACCACAGTACAAGGACAAAATGATTGACTTTAACAATTGGCTAAGCTTCTGGTGTCATTCTAAGGGAATCCAGTATCTGTCTGCCTGGGATGACATGATCGACTGACCACGCTGCTTTGTCAAAGATGGCCTGCACCTGTCGCCCTTGGGATTCCGGATACTGGCAAAGGCTCCTGCCACCCTTATAGTGCCATTTTTAGGCAAGGTTCAAATGACAAATTCACCACCATAACAGGTACAAGCAAGCAAAATCTGAGGGTAATGCTACTAAGTGCTAGAAGTCTAAACCTCAAAATGCACTCACTCGAGGCACTCCTTAAAACGGAGAACATTGACATCTGTGCAATGACAGAGACCTGGTTCAAAGCTCCAGAGAGCACCCCTGCATTACCAGGCTATAATTCATACCACACCTTTTGGCCACCAAACCCGGACCAAAACACTAAAGGTGGAGGCACGTCCATATTCATTAAGGATATCCACAACTCCAAGTTCAACTAACTCTGGGCAAAACTGTAGTCCAGATTGTAGCTTTTTACAGACCCCCCACCATGCCCCAGGATTCCCACTCCTCTTTTCTTGATACACTGGAAAATATTAAGGTACAACCCAACACTCCAATAATGGGTGATTTTAACTACTCTACCATTAACTGGGAAAACTACTCATGTGCCAACTCTTTTGCTCAACGTTTTCCGGAAATCATCAATTCCAACGCCTTGGATCAACTTATCCACACCCCCACCAGGGGCAGCAATATCCTAGACCTGGTCATCACCAACATGGGTGACCGGTGTTACACACCAGAGGCCAGCTCCTCGTTGGTCAGATCCGACCACAAGCTAATCACCCTAGACATCCACATCCCGCTCCCCATCCCCCATTAGGAAAACAACCGTAAAAAATTTCTCCAAAGCCAACTTCACGCTTCTTAAGACAGAAGTGGCAAACTTTGCGACACCCATGCAGATGGACAATAGAGGTACGACTGCTGAATCCCACACAAATGCACTTTATAAGCACTTACAAGAGTGCATGGATTGTGCTATCCCTTACATAACCAAGATGCTATCCTCCAAAAAAAGGAAACCAATCTGGTGGTCTTCTGCCATAAACAAACTCTACAACAGGAGAAAGAAACTGTTGCAAAAAAGAGTAAAATCCCATGATTGGAGGAACTCCCTGGTCAGTCTCAGTAAGAAGCTGAGATCCCTCAAAATCCTGCAAAGCTAGTTATGAAAACAAAATCGCCACTGATTCTAAAGACAACCACAAAGCATTCTATAGCTATGTCAAGAATCTCAATGGCAACACTCAGATCTGCTCTGAGTTACAGCACAATGACACTAAATATACAGAACCAACTGATATTGCCAACATCCTGGCAGATAGGTTCAGTGCTAACTTTACCCCCACTCTCACCCCCAAAAGGGCCCATCTTCATACCAGAAGAATACAAAGTTCCTGTAATCATGGCTGCACAGGTAAAAACCTCACTCTCCAAATCCAAGAACACACCATCCATGGGACCTGACAACATCCCAGGCTGCCTTCTACATGAACTACAGAATGAACTGGCACCCCACCTAAGTACCATGTTCAATCATAGCCTCACCTCAGACTTTGTGCCCATTGAATGGTGCACCACGACGGTTATTCCACTCCATAAAGGGGGGGGGGCCACAACAGACCCCGGGGACTACCGCCCCATTGACGAGCCTGGTCTGCTAGGCCATCGAACATATCATGGAACTCATAAACAAAGACATTGGAGATCTCCAAACTCTGGACCCCACACAGCTCGGGTTTGTAAAAAGCAGATCATGTCTCCTAAACCTGACAGGCTTCTTTGAAGTAATCACCCAAGCCATAGATGAGGGTAAGGTGGTTCACACAGCCTATCTAGATCTCACCAAGGCATTCAACGCCATCCCCCACTCTGGAATTATAGATAAACTCACTAAACTAGGTATAAATCCCTATGTCACAAGATGGGTTGCCAACTGGCTTACTGACAGAACCCACACTGTGAAAGTAGCAGACTCCAAATCAGACTTCAGACCAGTGACAAGTGGGGTATCACAGGGTGCAGTCCTGGGTTCTCTCCTGTTTGGTATCTACTTCTCTGAAGTACAGACTAACACAGAAGGTCTTTGGCTAACTAAATTTGCAGATGACTGTAAACTAGGAGCCATAATTGAAACTAACAATGTGGACATCCTACAAAAGGGCCTCACTGAGACAGATGCCTGGTTTCAAAGCCATGGTCTCAAGCTCAATGCCAAAAAGTGCATTGTCATCCCCTTTGGTAAGAACTCTGTACCCATGAACTACCGCATAGGCGGTAGTCTACTTAACACCGAAAGTGTGATAAGAGACCTTGGGACACAGGTGGACAGTAGTCTCTCCTTTGATGATCACATCGCCACAATGGTCAGGAAATCCTATGTGACACACCTCATCACAAAAGGTTTCTCATCCAGAAAAAGAGAGGTCATTGTTCCCCTCTATTGGTCACTCATTAGACCCATTATAGTGTACAACGACCCTTTTGGTATGTACCTCACAAGGCATCTACAACAACTGGAAAGGCCGCAAAAACCTCACAAAGAGGATTACTGGCCTCAAACAGATGCCTTACGCAGACCGTCTCAAAAAACTCCAGCTTTACTCTGTTGCATATTGCCTACTCAGAGGCAATCTCTGCCTAACATATAAAGCTATGTCAAACCCAGAGCTTTTGGACATGCTCCACAAAGAAATCCAAATCCCTCTGAGCTACACGCTCTAGGTATCTAAACCTTGTCACCACAATAAACAGAACATGCTGGAGGGATAGATTTCTGTCCCAGAGACTTCCCATACTCTGGAACAGACTACATATCTATGTCAAACAGAGCTCCTTATTAGCACTCTTCAAGAGAAATCTTGATGACTGGATGGGTAATAGGAAATTCACCCCGGGGATCACTTCTATGGTTCTGCTTGACAGGGGCACAGGAAAATAATTTTCTTGGGTGGCGAAAGCCAGGGTACCTTTTTGGCTAGAGTTGTATAGGCCCTAGGGCCAATAGCCTAGTACCTACCTATGAACCTATAAGGAATAATGATTCCTCTTGGGATGGGACTTGAGATGACCAGCCACCCTTCTTTGCTTCATCAATTTTAGGATTTCTGCAAAGGAGATGTCTTCCAGGAGGACCTAGAAGGCCACTCTCCCCCAGAAGTCAATATCTTCTGTGAGTGACTCTTGGGATTAATCAACATGCCTCCTCCTGTTTGTGTATTTCCTGTGACTTTCCTCCAGAGAGTGATCTGGGGAGGTCTTGGAATTGGAACAAGGACTCAACAAGCAAAGATCTTCAAGGCTGAGTATAGTTGGCATTCTCCGACGGATAGGATGTTGGGTTGTAGCAGCAGACAACCAGAGGCAGGATAGAGTTGAGCTGGTGTTTGGAAGGCTGACATTACAGCTGAGCTGTCTAAGGCAAAGGCCCCAAGGTGAAGAGACCGCTAAAAAATCCTGAGCATTGAACTTAACCCCCCGATTCATAGCTGTTACCCATCAGCTTTAAGACCCTTATCGCTTCAACAGAGCAAGGGTCAAAAGGGTAAAGGCAGCCCCGGTGACACTAGAGTCCTCCCATATGGATCTGTGTTTGAAGAAATTTCCTCAGCATCCTATCAACGGTGGCTTCAGAAAGACTTCTCATCAACTGAAAGGACTTGAGGGAGGAAGCCACCAAAGGTTGTCTCAAAGATTATGCAGCCTAGGACTTGACGGCTCTGGTTAGAAGCAGCAGAGAGTGGATGGAGTTCGGATCCACTGTTGTTGCTCCTGACGAGGTGCCAGATCCAACAGTCTTGGAGCATTAGGTGCTGGTGCTGACTATGGAGTTGGATACAGAGACCTCTTCATGGGTCTTTTCTTTTCCTTTTCATTTCTCCTTTTCTTTTTTCTTTTTTTTTTTTCTGTACTTATCCTTCTTTGATTTATATGTTCACTTTTATGATGGAGAAGCAGATGAAGAAGATTTTCCCACTTGGGCAAGGAAAAGGCCCTATAATACCAACTTGGTCCTGAAGTCTACCAAAGCCCCACCCCTGAAAGAAACACAGGATTCACATTCCATATTAGGTGATTAGCCCAGAAGTAATAAATGCACAGGTCCTGTGGGGGATCGTGTGCCCACAGACACTACACTTCCTGAATCCAGAGGTCTTGTCTGACATGACAAAAAATGTTCACAGAATACAGTACATAAATACTTGGTAGAGAAAACAAATATAAATAGAACTAGAAAAACCCTATATCAACTCTATCACAAGCAACAAACTGTATGTATTATCTACCACTACTACTACTACTATATTTATTTAATGTAACAGGTAGGAGAACAAAAGGAAGAAGAAATTATTTCCATGATGGAAAGTTCGGAAAGAGCAACAGTTAGAGATGGACTAGAAAAGGGCCTAGAACTACTGTACTACATACAGTAAAATACAAATAAAAGAGAATAATATCACCAAAATATGAAATTGAACTACTTGGATAAAGTTGGTGCTGAGCCCTCAAAGACCACGTATGGTCTCTTCAGGTGGCAAATGAGATCTGGCGTACTTCAGAGGGAAGGGCATTATAGGAGGAGAGAAGCCTGAGCCCAGAATCCAACAAACCATTTGTTGAGTCAGACAGATAAGGCACCACTGCATTAACAGATTGAAAAATAAAAGTAAAACTGTAGATATTACACAGTAGTTTAACATATATCATTAAATAACTAAATATTAAATGATACAAGAGTGAAGTAAACAACAGTGTTCCAAATCCAATCCTGAGTAGCAGTTCTTAATCTGAGGAGTGAATTTTTTACAGCCTCAACATAAATCACTGGTGGTGGTAAGTGAAACTCACAGTCCATTTTATTGGGTGAGAGGGATGCTTCCAGATTGAATAAATATTCGCACCTTTCCCAGTCTGAACTGTTTGAGTTAAACAGAAGTTCATTGTCTGTGAGCATATGACAGTTTCTACAGTCCCCGAGACTACCAAGTGCAATAACACTAGCAATGGAAGGTATACAAAAGCAGGTGGGTTTACTTTCCATTTTGCCCAGGTGGGTCTTGGATTTAGTTTGGTCTAAGTGCTCAAGATAAACAGTTTATAGCTTGGCTAGGTCCAGAGTGTAAAAGGAAAACCAGGCTAAATGAAGGAACTACTAATTCTGAGCAGTTAGGAACAGTTTTATCACAGCCATGCCACAAGGGAACAACATAACTGGTACATCAATTACTGCAGCATTAAGGTATCTGGACTCAAGTGATAGCAATACAGCAACTGTGGGGCACAGTGAAAAACTTCTGGTGGTCCAGAGGAAACACACACAACCTACAGCTGTACGGTAGCAATAAAATGCACATCTAGCAACTGATAGTCTCACACACAGCACATGTTTTTTAGCAATAAAGAAATGCTGAAATATTCAAATATATGACTAGTCAACGACCAAAAATAGCCTATAAATTTGCCCATTCACTAAGAGTAACTTTTGAAAAGTACTAACCAGTTACTGTGCAATGCACCTACAGCAGTGGAACACACTGGCACACAAGCCATGGGAATACACAATAAAACAGAAAACTTTAACATCCAGTCAAAATACAACTTGAAACCTCTTAAATGCTTATATTTCAACTCTTTCAATGTGTATTTGCTTGAATATATCTGTGTCTGAACAGGATCCATTACAAATCTCCAAATGCAAACTGCCCTACACAGATCTGCATGGCAGCAACTGCAGAAAACTGTCTTTTTATGTATACTCTTATATACTTGCACTTAAATGGAAAATACCTCCAAACAATTTGTACATTTCTAAATAGATACATAGATTTTCAGTTCACTTCTTCTAATTTTCATTTTGCACTAGCCAAATTCTTTACTTTCCACCTCTCCCTTTCAGCTTCTTTATATAATGTTTCTAAAATTTCCATAATTTATCTGTTTACATTTCAGTAATCCAGTCTTTCCAGTCTTATCTTACCATTCCATCCTTTCACCATACCCTCACTTCTTTAACTCCTTTCCTAAAAAAAAAAAAAAAAAAAAAAAAAAAGAAGCAACTTCTTTCCCTTTAAGAAATAGCCATGCTATTATTTTTTTATTTGCTTTTCTAGTGCAGTTTTATGTTTCTCTTACTCTATTACATCCTTCTGTTCCTTTCACAAAATCTTCATATCCCACTTTACTTCCCTTTTTAACCTTTCTATTTCCAAAAAAGCTTTTTATATTTCTCTTTACAGTACCCACCGCTTCATTCAGTTTTCATAAAATGTTGTCATATGTTCCTTCCGAAGATTACTACCTTCCTCTTATTTTTCTTTTTTCTTGCATTTGTGTAACAGTTTATATTTTTAAATTATTTTGATTTCTTCATCATCTGACAGAGCCCATAAAATCTACTTCTCCCCCTACCTGCCAATTCTTTCATGTCACCTGAATACATAGCATAATTTTTCTGCTTTAAAAATTCCCCTTGTGTATGTCCACTCCCTACATTTTCATGGTTTCATGTTTCCATATCACTTTTTTTTTTCAATTTAACTGATTTTTCCCTTTTTCGTTTCTTACCTTAGCCCCCAATTAATATAATTGACATGTTTACTATCACATATTTTAGTGCCTCAAACTTACTTGAAAGGTGTGTTTACACCCAAGTACTTAATCATCTCCTTGACAATAACTTGCTTACACTCAGCACAGCTTCCGCCCCTACCATAGCACTACTACCGCCCTCATTAGCTGCACTAATACCATTAATCAACTTAGAAATAAAGGTAACTTGGTATGAGCCATTTTCTTAGACTTATTGAAAGCATTTGATACAGTCTCTCATAACAAACTATTGACTGCCCTGTCCAAATTAAACCTAAGCTATTCTACTCTAACTTGGTTTCAGAACTCTCACCGATCAGCAACAGGCAGTGCGGTGGAACAAAACTCTTTTTCCCTTACTACCAATGACAATGGGTGTACCCCAAAGTTCTATTCTTGGCCCCCTCCTCTTTAACCTGTTTACAAATAATCTCTGAAATGCTACAACTTTAGCCACCCTTATACAGTATGCAGATGACTCTAAAGTCATATGTTCTGCCCCAACCCTACAAACCCAAACATCCTTCAATGCTAATGAATCAGGGTTGACAGATGCCCAATTAATCCTGAACCCAAATAAGACCAAACCCATGGTCTTCCACCACACCAAACTTGAAACCCAATCCACTCACTTCAACATCATGCCTAGCAATAAGACTTTGATTGTACCTGTATCATCCACCAAACTTCTTGGTGTTATTATAGATCAAAATCTGAAGTTTGACTTACACATTGCTCAAACTATAAAAAAGTACACAAGAAATTAGGTACCTTATATAGATGCAAAAACTACCTAACCACTAACTCTACAATAACCACAGCCATAACTCATCTTCTGTCAACTCTATTGTATGCCTCACTCATCTTTATCAACCTCTCCAAATCAGACCTTACCAGGCTAGATGCCTGCTATAATAAGATAGACAAGTTTGGTACTAGTTGCCGTAATAGAACCCATCACTGAAGCCTCTAAGACAACTATCTTGGTTAGAACTTCCCCACCAACTCACCCTCACACAACTCTGTACAGCTCACCAAATGTTCTATAAATCCAAAAAAACTCCAGCTCTACAAGGCATCCTCAACCCCCATAAAAGTACCCGTACACTTAGATCCAAGAATAAAGCACTAATTGAAGTTACCAGGAGTAAAAACAGCTCAGGGGACTCTCTATACTCTTGCTATATTGCTAAACTTTGGAACTCCCTACCTCTCAAAAATCAGAATTTTAACTAGTTTAAAAAATTTCAAGTATCACGTTAAATCCCATCTTACCAATTCCTGGACTTGTACATGTACTGGGAATGGGTAGCCCATACCATGGAACTAGCTCTTTAAGAAAAAAAATAGCTTTTGTAATGAGCCTTGAATTCAAGCCATTTGACTACATTTGGTTACTTTCTCTTCTCACTGTTAATATCTAGCAGAAATTAAGTCACCAGTTTGCTATTACCTGTAAATATGACTAATTCTCCTAATTGTACTCATTATTCACAATATCATTACCTCCTACTATTGTATAAACCATCTTCTAGTAGCATTGTTACCTGAGATTCTAGGTCCTGTCTCCCATTCAACCAACTTTTCTTTGGTAGTCTCTTACCAATATGAATGTGTTACCATTTTATCTTCATTGTATTTTAAGATTTTTTTTTTATCTTCATTGTATTATATGATTGTTTTTTTCTACTAACAAATTGCCTACTAACAATGGAGCTTTTCTCCCTGGGCCTCCGCTGAAAAGGGGTATGATGCCCAGTCGGACTCGCCCGGTAAACAAATTTAAAATAAATACAATAAAAATAAAATACATAAATAAGGAAAGTACTTTCTGGAAATTACCCTTTACATGCTTTAGCAACACAGAAACAAGTAATTTACTGACCACCTGAAGGCAGTCTATTTGAACATTAGGGCATTTGATACTTTGATTTCAACAATTTACAGTTTGACTTTTTTAGTTTTGACCTTCTGCCACACTCTTCTATGTGCATGAAAGCATTCATACCAAAATGAATAAAGGCAGAACAGTAGCCATAATATTGCTGCATTTCTCAAAGGTGTCTAATGCCATCAGATATCTCTTCTTCATAAACTATCATGCCTAGGCATAATAGCATCTGGTCAGAGAAGAAATGGAGACACTGTTATCTGCATTCCTTACAGAAGCTGGCAAGTTGGTAAGAAGCAAGAAGCAGTCTGTTATGTTTTTGCCAGATACACTAGTTTTTCCCACATCAAAAAGACAAGCAGAAAGTTACATGGGTGATCCTCTAAACTGCTCACAGATGAGTGAATGCACACTATGTATAGTGTGTGTGTGTGTGTGTGTGTGTGTGTGTGTGTGTGTGTGTGTGTGTGTGTCCTGTGATGCACTGATATCTTATTATGGATTAGTTCTCTGCTTCATGTGCAATGAGTGTCAAAGATAGGATCCAGCTCTCTCACAAGCTGGAGGACGATAAGCAGGTATCAGAAAATGAATGAATGAAATCATTCTAAGTGTGTAGTGGGGTTACTCTGGCATAGCTGCTTAACCCTTTATTGTTTTTATCTCTTGTGAAAGAAATACATACTTATGTTGGTGATCTAAAGTTAGCCCAATATGCTGACGATTTTACCCCACCTCTTGCATTGTCAGCAATGGCACAGCTGTTTGAGGAATCTAGGACATTTTTAAATACTGCCAAAATTAAGTACATGCCAATAAATGATGCCTCTTAACTGTCCAGATTTTTGCCTCATATTTTATCTTGTTCCTCATAAAATTTGTGGTTTTCTGGTAAATCATTAAGAATTGATATAATTTGATAATTACATACCTTTGAGTTTCATACTTCGTATTCTTCAGAAAATTATGCCATTGCAAAACATATTACTCTAGCAAATTCTTAAATTTATAACAGCAATATTTAAAAGTTGTCCCCAATTTTGGTCCCACCATTATTTTTGCCTTTGTCCAGATTTCTTGCTTTTAGAGTTTGAGTGGTATGCAATAAAGTCATATCCTGAAAATTGCACTTTGTTCCCATCCATGGGATGAATTTCCTTCTTGAACAAGTTGGTCCTGACTGGAGACAAGGCCATAGTTCTTTATATTATGGTATGGTATGTGATGTTATCCCATGTTATTCTGTGCCCTATGCTGACAAGTTATTCACTGTATGCCACCACAGTTCCAATGTGTATCTACTTTGGTTTCAGTGTTAACAGTTATAACACTCTACACTTATAACAAAAGTTTTAGTGTACAGAAGTATATTAGTGTTTTTCCCTTATTTGCAATATTGGAGCTTTTCTTCCCTGACTCTTTTGAAGACAAACGCTGTACAAGCTTTTTTTATGAAATTTTCACTAAACTGCTGAATGTAACAAATACCTTAAAGTAATCCATTGACAATGAACTGAAACTGGATCACCATAATGTTGATATTACCATAAGGACACAAGAGCTGCTCAACAATCTCTAGAGAATAAGATGCTTTGTAGCTGATGAATCTAAGCTAGAGCTAATTTATGCTCTTCAATTACCTAAGCTTTCTGGAGGTAAAGGAAGCACTATCATAGGGTTGTAAAATTTGTTGCTAAAGCCTCATGGCAGGAGTATCACTGTATTGCTCTTAGGCAACGGTCTTGGCCAATACTTATCAATAAAGAAAAAAATATTTCATTTAGCCTTTGCACATAAGCTGCTCTTCTTTTCTTAGTGGTCCCCTTTGTCTCTTATAATAAACTGATATAACTCATGCAAACAACACCAAAATCTTCTTGAGATAATCTAATTTATATTAGAAAAGCAAAATTAAAATTTTAGGATAATGCTTTTGCCTGTTGTCTTTCATCATGTAGAAACTCACTACCTGAAACTATGAGGACCAGCTATTCTCCTACTCCACTCCAGACTACTCCAGGATTGCTGGGACCAGTTGAGCGTCCTAAGGGTGCCCTGGGAAGCGTGGCAATCTGTGCTTCTGTCCTGGGGGGGGGGGGGGGGGGGGCAGTTAAAAAGAAATAAAAAATATATATTTTTTGTTTTGTTTTAAAGATAAATTTGAGTTAAAAAGAAAAAAACTGAGTTTGTTTTTTTTTTGCTTTTAAGACAATCCAAGTGCTGCAGTCTCTGCATGTTATAAACTATAGCATTTACTTGCTACAGTTAAACACAAAACATAGCTTTTTCTTAAATAAAACCCAAGCACGTTAGTGCTTTGTGCCTGTCTGCTATAAAATGTAGCATCTGCATGCTACAAATGCAGCAAGCAGTTTGTCTCAGTTAAAAAGAAAAAAAGTTTCATATTTTTTAAATATAAATCCAAGAGCTATAGCTCTTTGTGCCTGCCTGTTATAAACTGTAGCATGTAGCTTGCTACAGTTAAAAAGTAAAAAGAGATTCCTTTCCTAGTTTTAAGATAAATCTAAAAGCAGTAGCACTCTGTGACTGCATATTACGAAGTGCAGCATCTGCTTGCTACAAAGGTAACAAGCAGTTTGCTGCAGTTTAAGAAGAAAATGAGTTTTTTGTTTGTTTCTTTTTTGTTTGTTTTTAAGACAATCTGAATGCTGCAGTGTTTTGCGCATGTTATAAATCATTGCATTTGTCTGATCTAGTTTAAAATGAAGTCTTCCTTTTTTAATAACTCAAGCACTATGTTTTCCTTGTGCATAAACTGTAGTGACTGCTTGTTAAAAATGTAGCAGTTTAAAAAAATCAGAAGAGATTTTCTTTAACTATTGGCTGTTATTGGCTCCTGCATATCAGGAACATCAGGTACAATCACAGACTTTTTTTGAAGGAGGCATAGGGGTGGGTTGCAGAAAATTAACCTGATTCACTTCTGCATTTCAGCTGAGTCACTCTCCTACTCTGGATACAATAGAAGAGTCTTTGTGGGTTCTGTTCAAGCAGCTTTATTATATACAAACACATCAGGATAGAAGTTTACTGACTTTAACTTAAGTAACTTATATACAGACTAGCTATTGCAATCATACATGCACACTATCTGGCTGCACTCTCAAAATAGCACTGGGTATAACATGTGCCTGCTATTTATATGTGTACGTTCAGTCCTTGATATGCTTCTTAAAGATATAGCATATACACTCTGATCTACAAGCGGCATCAGGAAATATGGTGGGCCTTTTTTCAAGGGGTGCCAGACTGATGAATGGCTCCAGTCAGTGGATCAGCCAGCTACACTTCTGCCTCCTATTAAGAACTCTAGAATCTTTGCTTTAATAATCATCTCACTACTTCCTCTTAATCATCAGTATTCCATTTTCCATTAGTTTCGCATTAAAGGCCAAACTTTGAGCTGCTAAAAAGTTGATTATTCACTTGGCTTAGATTATTTCACTACAGACTTAGTATTTTGTTTTCCCTTAATGACCATCTTTCACTATCCTCGACAATATTCTGTTTCTTCATCATCAGCAGCATCATCGTAATCATCAGCCCTCTTCTTCTCATTTTCTACATGGGGTTGGGTTGTCATATCAACTGTTGCCATCTCCCTCTCTCTGTTCAATGCCACTCTCACTCCTTCTTCGACACTCATGCCTGACTGCCGCAGGTCTTCTCTCACACAATCCATCTACCTCTTTGCTGGACACCCTTCTTTCCTCTTGCCTTCTTCCTGTCTTTCTCAAATCTTCTTCACCAGATTGTCTTCTGCTTTTCTGCACATGTGCCCAAACCATCATAATCTGTTCTCTTTGACCTTTTCTGCAATTGGAGCTACTTTGGTTTCTACTCATCTCCTTATTTCTTCATCTGTCTCACATTGTGCATCCTACCAGCCATTTCAGGCACTTAATCTCCATCAGCTATAGCACTGTGGTGGTGGTGCTGTGGTAGCATTGTCGCCTCATAGCAAGACGTTGTCCTGTTCGATTCTCAGCTAGAGCGTCTTCTGTGTGGAGGCATACGTGAATGGGGCATGCCTTCGTTGAAGGTTGTGCATCAGGGCTGGTAACCCGGTACGTAAAAATCCACTACCAATCATTAGCGGACCGGAGTTCTGCTGTGGCGACCCCTAACCGGGAAAAGCCGAAAGACACAAACAAACAAATCTCCATCAGCTATAGCTTCTTCAACTGCTCTGCCTTTACTGCCCAGGTTTCTGTACCATAAAGTGGTACTGGTCACACCACTGTTTTGTAGACCTTACCTTTTCAGTTTTTTTGGCATTCTTCTGTCATATGCTACACCTTACACTCTTGTGCCAGCTAGATGCAGCCCCTCCTCATTCAGACTTCCCCTCTCCTCAAAGACACCCCCCAGATACTTGAAGCTGTTAACCTATTCTACTATTTTTCTCTTTTATCTCAATTCTCATCTTCTTCTGATTTCCCCCATTTGCTGCTATTACAATGGTCTTAACTGTACTCAGTTTCATCCTATATGCATTCAGCTTTTCATTCCATTCCCCTATCGTTTGATGAAGTTCTTGTTCAGAGTCTGCTTGTAATGCTACATTGTCTTTGTACAGCAACTTTGTTGATCTGTCCCCTCCAAACTATTTGCTAATGTTGTCCGTCCCCTAGTATGAATGGCAGTTGGCTCAGAAATGAACCCTGATGCATTTGAAAACCTTCTTTGAGACTGAACACTATTCATATTTTAGTCATTGAGTCCTTGTACATAGCTTGCATTAAATTTTAGCAATATTTCTGGGACTTTGAACCACTGCAGGACTGCTCAAACCAGCTTTCTTGGGACCTTGTCATATCCTTTTTCCAAGTCTAGGAATGCTCAACTATATGTCTCACTGCAAGCATCACATCAGTTGTGCTGCATGAACTGAATACGAACTGCTCATCTCCTATCTTACTTTCAACTACTATGCATATCTGTTTATCAGTTACCATCTCCAGGACTTTCAGGAAGTATGACAGGACTTTGATACCTCTTTACTACCTACAGTTCTGAATGTCCCCTTTGTTAATGGACACTGGCAATAGTATGCTTATTCTGCAGTCATCTGGCATATGCCTATTTCTCTATGTTGCTATAAGTACCCTAGGGAGCTATTTTTCCCCTGTCTTACCCAACATCTTTATCAAATCTGCTGTGATCTCATTTGAGCCTGCTGCCTTCCCCTGACTTCATTTTCCTCAGTGCTCTTCTTACTTCCTCTATGGTGGGCTCTTCTTCCCTCACTGTTGGCTGTGTTTGGGGCAGTACAACTTCTGTGGGGTAAATGTCAAAAAATAAATAAATGAATACTCCTTCCATCTGCCTTTGATGTCCTGTAGACTGGTAATCAGGTTGCTGCTAATATCCCTTATGAAGGGTGTCTATTTTACTTATCTTTCTGTCTTTGCTTTACAACCTGATAGAGTATCTTTGTGCCATCTACTGAGTCACTTTCCAGAGGCTGGTAGAGTGCCTCTGATGTCTTTTTCTTTGCTGCTACAACTCCATTCTTAGCCTCTTTGTCAGCCAACCAGTATTCCTTCCCAGCCTCGTCTATCTTTTCTATCTCCTACTTTTTCCTGCACTCCTTCTTTCTTTTAAGGACTTCCTGGACTTCTGCATTCCACCACCAGCTTTCCTTATGTACCTTATTTCCATACCTGGCTCAGCTGCATATGTGTTCTGTTGTTCTCACACAAGCTGTTTTAAGGTGCTGCTGTTCTTCAACTCCACCGATTTCCTCCTATTCTTGAGGTGCTAGAGCCATGAATAATTCCTTGAACTGTTGTGTTTTCTCTCTAGTCAACTTCCAGGTCTTCAGCCTGGTCTCTGTTGACCTTAAAGCCTTCTCTGATCACTACTTGCAATTGATTGTAACAACCAGTGGTTTATGCTGTGGCCCAGCTGTTCCAATGGGGGTGACTTCGTAATCGCTGATTCTACCCTAGTGCCTTTTCCTTACTAGGAGGAAGTCTACCTGAGTTGCATGTTGGCCATTCTTGTATGTGATCTTGTGACCGTTACTCTTTCTGAACCATGTGTTATCTACTATATTTTGTTCTGTCTGTTTGTCCCGATATGTGCAGTCAGGTCACCCACTATCAACACCAATTCATGTTGTCCTGTTTTATCTAGTAGGTCCAGCAACTGCTGTATGAATGCATTATTATCTTTACTGTCACAACTTTGCTATGGGCATAGGGTGAGATTATGAATACTGCCCTATCATTAGGTTGGAGTCTAATTGCCATGAGTCTGTCACTAATTCTGATGACATCCCTCACTGGCTTCTAAAGCCTTTCCCTCACCACAATTCTCACACCATTTTTAGCCTGTCCTCCTCCTGACTAGTAGACTCTGGATCCCAAGCCAAATGGCTCTGCTGCACTTCCCTTCCATCTTGTCTCCTCGATAAACAGGATGTCCAGCCTCTTCCTTGCTATTATGTCATCCGCTTTCAAGCTCCATCCTGTCAATGAACGTACATCGAGTGTAGCAGTTCTTTGTTCATGTTTGGCAGGTTGATTGGTTTTATAGCCAGCTTTCACGTAACACAGCTATTCCAGGTAAACCAAGATAGACAGCAAGTGGCCAGCAGCTTACTGACACAAAGCTGCTGGGCTTTATGGCTGGCACACACTGACCAATAGGAGCACATATACCCCTCTGTTAGCATGGATCACTGGCATAGGTCAGATTAGGCTGGGTCCTCAACCCACTTACCACTGGCAAATACCCATGCCCATTTGGTAACATTAGCCAACACAACCAAATCACCTAGAGCCATATTTTACATTGAGTGTTTATTCCTGCCACATCATGCAGCCTGTGAACTATGTTCTTCTCTCTTGAGAATACTGTGCACCACAGTATATGCCCAAAGTTCATAGGTAGGTACTAGGCTATTGGCCCTAGGGCCTATATAAGCCTAGCCAAATGGTACCCTGGCTTTTGCCACCCAAGAAAATTATTTTCCTATGCCTCTGTCAATCAGAGCCACAGAAGTGATCCCTGGGGTGAATTTCCTATCTCCCATCCAATCATCAAGATTTTTCTTGAAGAGTGCTAATGAGGAGCTTTGTTTGATATAGAGAGGTAGTTTGTTCCAGAGTATGGGAAGTCTCTGGGACAGGAATCTATCCCTCCAGCATGTTCTGTTTATTGTGGTTACAAGGTTTAGGTCCCTAGAGCGTGTAGCTCAGAGGAATTGGGATTTCTTTAAGTGGAGCATGTCCAACAGCTCTGGGATTGACATAACTTTGTATGTTAGGCAGAGATCGACTCTGAGTAGGCGATATGCAACAGAGTAAAGCTGGAGATTTTTGAGACGGTCTGCATAGGGTATCTGTTTGAGGCCGGTAATCCTCTTTGTGAGGTATTTCTGTGGTCTTTCCAGTTGTTGTAGATGTCTTGTGAGGTATATACCAAAAGGGGCATTGTGCTCTATAATGGGTCTAATGAGTGATGAGTAGAGGGGAACAATTACCTCTTTTTTTCCTGAATGAGAAAAATTTGTGATGAGGTGTGCCACATAGGATTTCCTGACTACTGTGGCAATGTGATTATCAAAGGAGAGACTACTGCCCACCTCAGTCCCAAGGTCTCTTATCACACTTTCAGTGTTAAGTAGATGTGACGGATCCACACAGTTTACCTGATTTTTGATGCCCTAAGCCATTGAACTGCTGTGTGTTTGTAGGTGTGCTTGATGTTAGATTGATATGCTATTAATTGAATAAATACATGATATGAAACCTAAAAGAATTATGCTTTAAAGGCAAGCCTTGCACACTGATGCTGGTATAACTGAACTTTAGTTAACCTTTGGAGTTGTTTGCCAGTTTAAAAGTTGTTTACCAGACAGAGGGGGATTTCAAAGAGGAACTATACCACAGGTGTGTGGACAAACGGCTTCCTGAAAGGAGGAAGTAATGTATAAAACTAGACATTACGGGGCTTGTTGACAACTCAGGAAATGATTTGTAATGTTTTAAAAACAGTTCATTAGCTCATGAATAAACTGGTACTCTAAATATCATCAGCTGAATGATTACCTAATGGCCTAGGTGTAATCAATTGAACCTATTGACCCTATGGGATGCTCAAACCTATAAAAGGCTCAGAGGTTGGTAATAGACTGGAACTCATCATCATCCGGATCTGATTGAAGCAAGAGCCTGAACTGAGCATACAGCATTGCCTGCCAGTGTCGGCCCTGTCTTGACTGAACAGATAGCTGTACTGAATAGGTTTGGAGTCCCCCTATCAGTGGCAAAGATGATTCTCTTTTTGCATATGCTTGTAAGTACATGATTTAACAGTTTTATAATTGTTAATGTGATAGGTCATAGGTTAGGTTTTGCATATTAATGTGATAGGTTTTTTTTGCATATTGACTAGTCAATTGTTTTTTTGTTACAAACCTTAATTGTTAAAAGCTAAAAATAAAATTGCTAAAGTTTGAGCCTTGGTCTCTTGTGTCATCTCTAATACTGTATTAACCACAGAATTTAGTAACCTGACCAGAACAGCTGGCGTAGTCGGCAGGATCTGTGGTTTGCAGTAGATATGTCACAACAGCCAATGTTTTTTCCATTTAAGCACCTAGGTGTAGGGTTAAATAAGAAACACTCTGTAGATGCCAAAAGTAAGGGAGGGGCAAATGTTGAATTTCCAGCATTGTTTGGAAAATGGGACCCCCTTGCTAAGGCATTGAGTCAGGTTTCACCTCCACCTTCCCCAAAGTCCTCACCAGTAAACCCAGTAGACCCTGAGGAGCTGGCAAAGGCCTTATCAGGTTTAAAATTGGAGGATAAGGAAAAGAAGGTGAAAGAGGGAGTGGGAGCAGCTGGATGGCTGTTCTTTGAAGCAATACAGGAGTCCCTCTTGGCTTGGTTTCTTCGGGTCTGGGATACAGGGGGAGAGGCGGTGTCACTGAGTGATGAAGAGATGCACCAGTGTGCCTGTTTAGTATTTCACCCCCGGCTGAAGCAGATAGTGAACAATTGTGACCATAAAGATCCCCATATCAATACATTGGTGGTATGGTTAGCCTCAGCCTTTTGGGCCACTTGGCCGGATGCTACAGCAGTAGCAGAGGAGTGCAAATCCTGAAAAACAATAGCTGAAGCAATCCAACAGCTAAGGGAAATGGCCATGTTAGCAACTATTTACTCATTATAAATGATAAATGGGGAGTTGCATATTCCAAAAGGGCCAGACGGACAAATCTTTACTGGTAATATGAGGAATAAGTTAATTAAAAATGCCCCACAATGGTGGAAAGGGCAGCTTATGGCTGCCTTGGCAGGGTGTATTGGCCAACCGATATGGGATGTAATGTCTACTTTAAACCAGCTGGCAGAGCTGGTAGAAGAGAAAGAGCAGAGGAAAGCCAAAAAGGCAAATACAGACAAGTTAAAGAGCACGGGTAGTGAAAAAGTAACAGATGTTTCTAGATTTGCTAAGATGGGGGGTAGAAGCTGCAGAAATAGATGAAATAACTACAGAAGAAATATACAAAAAATGAAAACAGAAGCAGAAAGGAAGAGAATCAGATCTTTCAGGAAAACAAACCCCTGCAAAAAGCCCAAACAGAAGTACCACTGAAGGGAAGAAAGGGTGGAATCAGTTGTATCCTGACATCCCCACTGATGAGGAGCTAGCACAATGGCAGAGGGGAGAGTTTACTGATGAAAGAGATTGGGGAGAGAAGGGGTGGAAAACCCCAATGGAAAAAATGGAAGCAAATTGACTAGAAGGTGGGTCCCCAGTAGCTAGAGGCACAGTTAGAGCCATTACACCTGGGGACCGGCCTTCGTGCCTCTTACCATTTTTGGAGGGAGGACCACAACACGTAATGGCTTTAGTAGATACTGGATCAAAATAACTATTTTGCAGGCAACCCCTGTAAATTTCGTGGACAGTCTGTGGAGATTGATGGATATGGGGGGGCAAAGACGATAGGTGTCAAAACCAAAGTAAGAATAGCCTTTGGGGATGGTATTCCTAGTGCCATTGTAGCCGTGATAGCTCCTGTACCAGAACACATTTTAGGAATAGATGTTCTAAAGGGTAGGACCTTAGAAACTACAGTAGGGCCATTTAGATTTGGAGTACGGCACTGTTCAGTCAATGCAGTCAAGGCTGTTGTTCGAGGTGATGCCAAGTGGGAACCTTTGCATATTCCCACACCAAAAGTGGTGACCAACATCAAACAATATCGTGTTCCAGGGGGCCATTCAGAAATTACTGAAACAATCCAGGAATTACTTTGTGTTGGCATACTCGAACCGACTGTGAGCCCATTCAATAGCCCGGTGTGGCCCGTCAAAAAACCTGATGGTTCCTGGCGTATGACGGTAGATTATCGGGGCTTGAATAAGGTGGCTCCACCTTTAACTGCAGCAGTGCCGGACATTGTTACCATTGTAGAGAGACTTTCTTCTTCTACTGGGCCGTACCATGCAGTTTTGGACTTGGCAAATGCTTTCTTCTCCATACCTATAGCAGAAGAGAGTAGGGCTCAATTTGCATTTACCTGGGAGGGGAGGCAATATACCTTCCAGGTACTTCCACAAGGATATCTACACAGCCCAACCCTTTGCCATGGGCTGGTGGCCAGAGATCTGGCTAAGTTGCAGTTAAATAAAGTGACTGTATTCCATTACATTGATGACGTCCTGATTACAGGAGAAAAGCCGGATGTAGACATTGCATTGAAAACAGTAATCGAACACCTTCAGAGCCGAGGGTGGGCAATAAATGAGGATAAAACACAGCAGGAAACATCAGTGAAATTCCTGGGTATGATATGGAATGGAGCAAAAAGAAAAATACCTGCATCGGCCTTAGAAAGCATCCAAAAGATTGCAGTCCCAAAAACAAAACAGCAGGCACAAGCCTTTTTGGGAGCAATGGGCTTTTGGAGAGCATTTGTACCACACCTTGGGCAAGTTTTACGACCTATTCACTATGTGACTAGAAAGAAATGTGACTTTCAGTGGGGTCATAAACAGCAGATGGCCTTCGAGGAAGCGAAAAAAGCCTTGCAACAAAGTGTGGGACTGGGTCCAATAGACCCACAGCAACCTTTTATTTTGGAAGTGACTGTTGCTAATAATGTCATGTCCTGGGGATTGTGGCAAAAGAATGATGTGGGAAAGAAAAGACCACTGGGATTTTGGTCTAAATCCCTGACCGGAGCACAGACTAGATACAGCCCTCTCGAACAGCATGTACTGGCTGTATATACTGCCTTGATTCATGTAGAGGGGCTGACCAAACAACAGACGGTGACAGTAAAAGTAGACTACCCAATCCAGGGGTGGTTACGAGACAATACTTTGACGACTTCTACTGGAAGCTGGGAAGAGCGTTGTTTGCAGTGACTACCAAACCCACCTTGACATGGAATTTGACCAGCACAGAATACATCAGAACTGTTTGTAGATTAAACTGTGACAGACATCCAGAAAAATGCACTGCCAATCCTGCTGGGGGCTTATATCAGAGACTGAATGAATCAGGATTTTCTCTGGCTGAGTCTCCATTAGATTCTTCCTGCATAGCCGAATTTCAAAGGGAAAACAGCACTGCAGAAACCAGATCTCCAAATTTGGAGATATATGCTATGGACAACAGTTCAACTGTATTTGATGGTTTAGGACATATAGTAAGATATACAAGAGGATGTAAAACTGTAAGTAGTGCTAGAATTGTTCAGCATGTTAAAACCATTAGATTTCACATGTAAAAATGACTCTTGCATATTGATCTTTGATTATCTTGCTAGTAAAAAGGGAACAAAACAAGTTTGCCCATTTGTAGCATTGCCTTTGCAATTCGGAAGTAATTGGTGGGTGCCTCAGATAAAATCTAATCTCATTGATTATAATGATATGCCCATTGATTTAGCAGGATGTGAGACCTGGCCCCAGGGGTGGGTGTGCATGCTAATTAAAAGAAAGCCTCATCCATGTTTACATAATGGGACTGGAGAATGTGCTTGGCATAGATATATAGTAAATGGGACAGACATTTATCAACTCAATGATACCACAGCTTGTGTAGTATCCTCCTGTAAGCTGGCTTGGAGTGATGGAACAATCACAGACAGTGGAGCACATTGTAAAAGTAATGTACATGCAATCATTGATTTTTGTACTGGGGAATTGATCAGATTGACTAGATAAATGGACATCACATTAAATGCTAGCATAGAACCATTGCACACTTTTCGATGGCCATCTCTAGTCCACCCGGACTTTAAACAGATTAAGCAGGAAGGGCAAGCTGTACTGCTCCTGCTGAATAAGACTTTACATAATGCGCATCAAACTGTAATTAAAATAATTAAAGACAAAGGTACCATTCTTCAAATTGCAAATGAAATTCAAGACATGTCTGTTTCACATTGGTATGATATTTTTATGTGGTCACCAAAGGCTTCTGCCTGGTTTAACTTGCTTTTACACCCTTTATTGCTGACCACAATAGTTTCAGTGTTGTTCTGCTTAATTTCCTACTGCATTTATTGTAAGGTCATAAAAAAATACAATAAAATGCTGTCAATTTTGCACATTATTAGAAGCACACAGCGATCATTGCTTAGTGCAAGGGGTGGCCTGTGACAGATCCACACAGTTTACCTGATTTTTGATGCCCTAAGCCATTGAACTGCTGTGTGTTTGTAGGTGTGCTTGATGTTAGATTGATATGCTATTAATTGAATAAATACATGATATGCTGCTTGATGTTATATACATACATGAAACCTAAAAGAATTATGCTTTAAAGGCAAGCCTTGCACACTGATGCTGGTATAACTGAACTTTAGTTAACCTTTGGAGTTGTTTGCCAGTTTAAAAGTTGTTTACCAGACAGAGGGGGATTTCAAAGAGGAACTATACCACAGGTGTGTGGGCAAACGGCTTCCTGAAAGGAGGAAGTAATGTATAAAACTAGACATTACGGGGCTTGTTGACAACTC